>NC_133776.1:43271932-43381553 GCF_003597395.2 Chelonoidis abingdonii | reverse complement strand
ATTTTGAAGGTGGTATGAACTGATGACCAGGAGCTGCTTTACAGATTTTCTTGTACGAGACATGTGATCTTACTGTCTATGAAGCTGCCACGGCTCGCAATGAGTTCCACAGTTTGACTGTGCCTTGTGTGAAGTACTTCCTTGTGTTGATTTTACACCAGCTGCCTATTAATTGCATTAGGTGACCCCTGCTTCTTGTGTTATGTGAAGGGGTAAAGAACACTTTCCTATTCATTTTCTCCACACCATTCATGTTTTTATAGACTTTTATTCATATAGTGTTTTCGAAGCTGAACAGTCCCAGACCTTTTACTCTCTCTTCAAATGGAATGTGTTCCATACTACTACTAATTTTTGTTGCCCTTCTCTGTACTCTTTCCGATTCTAATATATCTTATTCGAGATGGAGCAATGAAAACTGCACTCAGTATTCAAGGTGTGGGCATACCATGGATTTATAGAGAGGCAATATGATATTTTCTGTTTTATTATCTAAACCTTTCCTATTGGTGCCTAACATTCTGGTAGCTTTTTTGAATATCAGTGCACAGCTGTTTTCAGAGACCTATCCACAATGACTTCTTGAGTGGTAACAACTAATTGAGATCCCCATCATCTGGTATGTATAGTGGGGATGATGTTTTCCAACATCCATTATTTTGCATTTATCAACACTGAATTTCATCTGCCATGCTGTTGCCTAATCACCAAATTTTGTAAGATCCCTTTGTAACTCTTCACAATTAGCTTTGGACTTAACTCCAGGATGACAGAGTGCATCCAAAACCATCTTCCCCAAATGGGCATGGATGGGTCTTGGAGGATAGACTGATCACACCAGTTGTGTGTGAAATATTGTGCACTCCTGAATCAATCCTTCAGCTAATCAAATTTTCATGTACAACAGAAGAGATGAGAAATTTTGGAGTTGTGACCAGTCTGGGGAAATTTGACTCTTTATGGTCAACCCAAAACTTCTTCATCTTTACTAGGACAACTATATCCAGTAATTAGATCTGTAATTCTGATTTGCCCCAAAACGTAAAATTAGTCCTCCTGCATGCCCAGCCTTACTGTTAGCTCCTACGCTGAGATTTAAAAGCAGCTGTCCATAGCCTATTATTATACAAAAAAGTTATTGTTGCACAAAACAGAACTCAAAATCATATACTAACAACCCAGAATGGTGAAGAGACTTAGCTAAACCTCAGTTGCATCTTTAGCAATATTGATTTATAAATGCTTCTCGAATTCTTAGACTACAAGGCCATTTGGGCCAATTTTTGTCATATAAAAAGTTACTAGAAAACTGAATATAGTGATTTTGCCCCATGCGATCATTTGTGTCGGAACACAAAGGATATTAATAATACTGAAAACATGTATAGCACTTCTAATCCAATCTATCACATAGCATGGAATGATTATCTTAACTACATGCTATATTATTCTGCAAGAATAGGCATCACTCAGATTTTATTTTAGGATTATTCTTATTACTTTTATGTGTGCTGTATCTCAAATCTGAAAGACACGAGCTACTACCTTGTATATAAGTTGAAATCTGTACATAAACACTGCAACAGATTTGGCAATTTCTTGCAATATCTTTTGGAGATATTGCTGTATTAAGTTTATGTATCATTGTGGGCCAGGGACAGTACATAATTCCATGGAAGAGAAGAACCACAGCTCTCCATGAACTAAGAACAGTGAGGGGTGATTAGGCAAATTAACTCAGGTTGTAACACCTCCAGAGAGGTGCCACCACTAGGAGAGGCTCACATATACTGGTTCGAACTACATTCTCCAGAGATCAACAGACAAAGGACTTTTGGATAAACAGTCGGTGTTTAAACTGACTCAAGGTCTTCTTTTTGATCCAGCAAACAGAAAGGTTCTTCTGTCTAAGGGGGCCGACAACCTGGGAAGGGTTAGAAAGACTGACTCCTACCAGAGTCCCAAGCTCTGGTAAACTTTTTATTATTTGTGTTCATTTATTGTTTTTAATATGTTTTTTTCCTGAATGCTTTCACTTTAAGAATAAAATGTGCTTGCTTAGAAAGAGCTGTGTGGTACCTTTGCCAGGCAGAGTTCTTGAGCATGCTAAAAAAATCACTCCCGCAACTGCACCTTCTATTTAGATGATGTTAGAGCAACTTCTCCAAAAAGAAAGAGACTATACTACAATTTAGATCAATGCCCATGTAAGAGTCAGCACTACTAGTCTTCTTTAATGGTCTAAAAAACTAACTCCTAAGTGTATTGTTTCTTGCTCCTTCCATACACAACAGTTGTATCAATAAGCAATGGGAGTAAAACGGTGTTAGCAACAGGTAAACAGGGAGCTAGAGCAGGGGAAATCCTACTTTTCAAGACTCTCCCTCACTGAGGTGATATCACTGGACCCTGGGCTAAGGTAGCAGCTGAGTAATATTACTTTGTTATTTATAGGTGCGCTGTATTATTTTTGTAGCAGTAATAATAATTTGCACTTGGGTTTTTGAACTGCTTTCAGTACCTATTTTCTTGTTAGGTAAATAATTTTGTTTAGCCCTTTTTAGAGATTTGACATTCAGTTAGACATTCAATGTGTTTTGTTTTTTCTTTGAAACCCTTGTCTATATTCAGGAAACTCTAGGGATGCTCTCATGTTACCAGGTTAGCAAGGTGAAACTCCACCTATTAACCACAGACTATGTCGCTAAGGAGGATAAGTATATGCCTCATATCCCAAGGGTATTTAATCATTTTTTACATGGAATTCATTGTTTTACCATCTGGGCAACTCTTTAAAAATGAGAAAATAATGTAATATTCAGCTCAATAACTAAATATGTTCTGAGGCATACAAGGTCATTCATTTCAAGCTGTAATTTTGAAACAATTTCATAAATAAGTGGATACAACTAACTATAATTGTGTTTATATATTATATAGAATAATATTCTATATTACGGTATTCCATATGCTAAATGGGAAGAAGTATGTGCAGGGATTCAAAGCACAATTCCACTTTTGCAGAGGAAAGAGGAAATATGGCAGTGAAAGGCTGCAGGAAAGGGGAAACTGGTCAGCAATTTCAACTCTACTGGCAGCACCCATTCTGAGTAGGAGCAGCAGCAATTGCAGAACAAAGCCTGGATTGAAGATTAAAGAATGTCTTTTATAAAGATCTAATCTCGTCTTGAAGACTCCAAGCAATGGTGAGTTCAACACTTTCCCTGGTAAATTTTTCCAGTGTTATCTTACTACTAGAAGTGACTGCATTCTCAACTCACTAAACAGAAAAATCAATTACTTCAGGAGTCGGAAATAGCTTGCCAAAATTAGGCTGTAAGTGGGAAACAGGAAATATTTCATTAAGTTGCTAATTTGCTAGATGTTTTCCTCTTATTTTACACAACGTGAAACTAATAAAAGGACAAAGACTTTAATGAGAAATAATATCTGCTCTAATGTTAGCCTCCCTATTATCATCTGTGTTACTAGATCTTGTTTCTGAGACTGAATGAACTGATGGTCAGAATACACGACTTCTCATGTCCTATTAAATCTGTACTGTTCAGTTAACCTAATGGCCCAGAACAGTAACTGGTGTAAACCTCTGCATACTGATTTACAATGGCTGATGATCTGGCCCCAAATTTGTTTAAATATTTTTTATGCATTTTGGTTCTCTAATTCTCTTGACAGTATCAAAATTTCGGATTCAAATCACTCATTTTTTGCCCACAAAAAGAAAACAAAAATGAATAAAATGTTAGAATGAAAATAAGAATATGACTTCAGCAGCAAAATGTATTTTTCTCTGGTTTTGATTAGAAAAAAATACTGAGTAGGAAAAGTTTAGTCTTGTCTGGCAGTAATCTGCATAGACATTTTTATGCCCAAATTATGACTGTCTAAATATCTCCTTTATATGAAGTATGTAGTTAAAAAGAGAGGAGTAATTTTCCCTTTGGCAATTAATAGACATTCCAAAATGCTCTTTTGCCACAAACTAAAACCAAGGTTTTTTCCTTAAATTTTAACGGCCAGATTCTTCTCTTGCTTACGCCTGTGTAATTAAGGAGTAATTTCATGTGCTTAACAATGAGATCAACAATCGAGCCCTAAAATTATATAAATTCTTCTACATTTCTATCTTATATTTTACACTATATAGTAGACCATCTTTAAATACATGATCACATTTGTTATATCTTAATACGGCCTCTATCACACCACAGTACCTGAGCATTCCAATCTTTAATATAATCTCAACACCCTTGTGAGATAGGGAAGTAACATGATTTCACATTTTACCAGTAAGGAACTGAGGTAAAGAGGAACTAAGGCCCACATCCTGAAAGGCACATAGGCTCCTAAATGCCACTGGAATCCATGGAAGTTAGGCATCTAAATACTTTGTGGTTCTAGCCTTAAGTGACTTGCCCAAGGTTACACAGGAAGTTTATGGTGGAGCAGGGAATTGATCCCCCAGTACCAAACAACAGATGTCTGAAAGATCTACAGGACCCTTGAATCTTTAATTGCACAGAATAGACAGTGAATGAAACAAAGGAATGCAAAAAGAGAAAAGATGCTCTCATGTTCAAGGCACTGAACTGGGAACCAGCACACGTACCGCTCCTATATTCTCGTATACCCACTTTATATGCATCAGTTTGAAGTGAGGACGATATCCTAATGTTCATCACGTGGCAAGGGGGATCTAAATTAAAGTTGTTCCTCTAGCAATCTTAATCTGACATTCGTAAGCTTGAGAGCCTGACTTTGCAATCTAACAGTTTTTGTTATGTAAGAACAAAGTGTTACTAGATTCTTCGGTATCAAATCTCATTCATTAGGAAAAAATGCAGTCCAATTCCCAAAGTATGGATCATACAATAAATGTACGAACTCAATTTGATTCTGTTCACAAGGTTTTTCCAATACCTTTAGGAAACCATGCGGGAATTTTTAGGGGGTCAGCCAACACTATTTCCTTTAGATAATCTGACTTAAACTTTACAAGAAGTCATAAGCTGCCCAGTTCTGTCCTCCTTTCGCCTTTTTAGTACAATATATAGTAATTTTGTTTATATCCTCAGACTATTAATAGCTAGAGAGTTTTGTATAGGCAAAAGACCATTTTACTACCAGAACCAGGAACAAAAGATGGTTACTGCATCCTTTGTTTTAACTGTTTGTTTTTGCTTCGTAGATGTGTTGCTGCATGTAATCCATTGTCCAGTATAGGTGTGCTCGGCACTGGTGTCACATTCGTACGGAAGATCTTATAATTTACCCAGCAACACTCTGCGGGTCGGACTGGGCGCCCCCACTGCGAGTGCGCGCCATTCATGGCGCGCGATATATACCCCTGCCGACCACTCCCACGCCCCTCAGTTCCTTTCTTGCCAGGTCTACTCGCAGTGGGGAAAGGAGGGCGAGTTGGATGGATATGAGCAAACAAATCTCGAAGAACAACAGTTTACAGGTGAGTAACCGTCTTTTCTTCTTCAAGTGCTTGCTCATATCATTCCAGTTAGGTGACTCAAGCCTACCTAGGCAGTGGTCGGAGTGAGATTGGCAGAACGCAAAACTGCTGAGCCAAAGCTGCATCTTTGACTTTGAACCAGAGCATAATCGAAGCAAGGTGTGTGACTGAGGACGCAGGTAGCGCGTGACATATGCTCGGATAGGTACTACGACCCAGGATAGCGTGGGCAGATTGAAGCTGAGCCCTGGTTAGAATGCGCAGTGATATGTGGCTTGGAGGAATAGAGCCAATATATAACAAGCTGCAGATGCACGCTGCACCTCTACAGGATGAGATCCTCAGGAGGAACACAGGTAGCGCCTTTTTCCGTCTGCTATCCGAGAGCAAAGAGTTGGGACGTTATTGAAAACGGTTTTTATCCGCTCAACATAAAATGCAAGCACTCTTACACGGACGTCCAGGGGGTGCAGACTGTTGCTTGCTACCCGTACATGTTGGGTGCTTCGGGAAGAAGACTGGGAAAAAGATGTCCTGGTTAACATGAAAGGCCAAAACCACCTTAGGGAGGAATGCCAGGTGTGGTCACAACTGCACCTTGTCTTTGTGGAACACAGTGTACGGCGGATCCACCGTAAGAGCCCTAAGCTCGGAGACTCGTCTGGCGATGTAATGGCTACGAGGAAAGCTGTCTTCCAAGACAGGTAGAGTAGCGAGCAGGTTGCTAACGGCTCGAATGGGGGAGACATAAGTCTGGTTCAAACCAGGTTGAGGTCCCAGGTCGGGGCTGGGCGGCGTACTTGAGGATATAAGCGCTCCAAGCCCTTGAGGAACCTCGAAACCATAGGGTGTGAGAACACGGAACGACCACCTTCGCCTGGGTGGAAGGTAGAGATGGCTGCCAAGTGTACCCTCACTGATGATACTGCTAGGCCCTGTTGTTTGAGAAACCAGAGGTAGTCCAAAATAGAGGGGATCGAGACCTCAGTGGGAGTAAGATTAAGTGTTTCGCACCAGCAGGAGAAACGTTTCCACTTGGCCAGGTACGTTGACCAGGTGGAAGGCTTCCTGCTACCCAGGAGAACTTGTCGTACTGATTCAGAGCAACGTAACTCTGACTCATTTAGCCACACAACAGCCACGCCGTGAGGTGAAGAGCCTACAGGTCCGGGTGGCGAAGCCTGCCGTGGTCCTGAGTTATGAGGTCTGGGTGGAGTGGGAGGGTTATTGGGTTGGCTATCGACAGGCTGAGCAACGTGGTATATCAGTGCTGCCTGGGACACGCTGGAACGATCATGATGACGTGCGCTCTGTCCCTGCGGAGTTCCAGCAGGACCTTGTGAACCAGCGGGAACGGTGGGAAGGCATAAACGAGCTGGCTCTTCCACGGCATCAGGAAAGCGTCTGAGATCGATCCCAAGGAGAGACCTTGGAAGGAAAAGAACATCTGGTATTTCATGTTCTTGTGGGAAGCGAACAGGTCTATGAGGGAAATCCCCACTTCCGGAAAACAGAATGCATAACATCAGGGCGGATAGACCACTTGTGAGACAGGAAAGACCTGCTGAGTCGATCCGCCAGGGTGTTCCGAACTCCTGGGAGAAAGGACGCTACCAGATCTATCAAGTGGGCTATGCAAAAGTCCCAGAGTTGGATGGCCGCCTGACAAAGGGGGGAGGGCCGTGTCTCTCTCTGTTGTTTATGTAGTACATGGCTGTTGTGTTGTCTGTAAACACTGAGACACAACGGTCTCACAACTGTTGCTGGAACGCCTGGCACGCCTGGCACGCCAGACGGACTGCTCTCAGTTCTCGGACATTTATGTGTAATGCCAGCTCCTGAGAAGACCAAAGGCCTTGAATACGAAGGTGACCGAGGTGAGCACCCCAGCTGAGAGATGACGTGTCCGTCGTCAGGGACATTGAGGGTTGGGGTGGATGGAACGGCATCCCTGCACACAACAGGGAGGGAGTTAGCCACCATTCTAGGGAGCCTAGGGTGCTCAGGGGAATGGTGACTATTGTGTCTATTGGGTCCCTACCCAGGTGGTATACCGAGTTGAGCCAAACTTGGAGAGGACGGAGGCGGAGCCTGGCGTGATTGGTTATCAACGTGCAGGCAGCCATGTGACCCAGGAGACTGAGACAAGTGTGAGCCGAGGTCGTCAGGAAATTCTGTAGACCTCAGATGATTGCTGCTATTGCCTGAAACCGCGGCTCTGGTAAGCAGGCTCTGTCTAGATTGGAGTCCAGGATAGCTCCTACAAAGTCTAACCTCTACGCGGGAACCAGAGTGGATTTTTCTATATTGACCATCAGTCCTAGACGTGTGAATAGGTCCTTGACGATGCCCACATGCTGAGTGACTTGTGTCTCATAGGCCCCTCAGATGAGCCAATCGTCCAGATACGGAAAAATGTGTATCCAATGTCGGCGGAGGTAGGCGGCGACTACGGCCATACACTTCATAAATACCCTTGGGGTTGTAGAAAGGGCAAACGGCAGGACCGTAAACTGGAAGTGCTGACGGTTGGCTACGAAGTGGAGGTATCTCCTGTACGGAGGAAAGATGGCGATGTGAAAGTACGTGTCCTTCATATCGAGGGCAGCATACCAATCTCCAGGATCCAAGGACGGGATAATGGTCCCCAGGAATACCATGCAGAACTTTAACTTTATCATAAACTGGTTGAGTCCTCGCAGGTCTAGGATAGGTCTGAGACCTCCCTTTGACTTGGGGATTAGGAAATAAATGGGAGTAAAACCCCTTGACCCTTTCGTCCATCGTTACCTCCTCTATAGCTCCTACAGCGAGGAGCGTCTGCACCTCTTGTAAGACGAATTGCTCGTGAGAGAGGGATCCCTGAAGAGGGACAGGGTGGAAGGGCGGGGTTGAAATAAATTGGAGGTGGTACCCATACTCCACCGTGCGTAGAACCCAGCAATCTGAAGTTAACTGGGACCACGCCGGGAGGAAGTAGGATAGACGGTTGGAGAAGGGAGGAGAGGGATCCTGGCCTGTAACTGGTACGCCGCCCTCGGGTGCACCTTCAAAAGTTCGTCTTTGGTCCCGGTGGTGGTTTCGAGGGACCTTGATTTTGGCCCTCTTGAGGTCCTGACGGTAGTCTGCGACCACCTCAGCCACGCTGCCTGCCAAAGTCCTGTCTTTGTCTAGGCACGGAGTATGGGCGGTGAGGCTGGGGACGGAAAGGCCTGCATTGGGTCACCGGCGTATGCATGCTGAGAGAGTGCATTATGACCCTGTTGTCCTTCAGCCTTTGCAGCCTGGGGTCAGGCTTTTCGAAGAAGAGGCCTTTACCATCAAATGGTAAGTCCTGAATGGTATACTGCAGCTCCGGAGGAAGGTTTGAAACCTGAAGCCATGAGATGCGCCTCATGGCAACACCCGAGGCCAGAGTCCTGGCTGCTGAGTCTGCTGCATCCAACGAGGCCTGGAGGGAAGTTCTGGCCACCTTTTTCCCTTCTTCCAAGAGGGCAGCGAACTCTTGGCGGGAGTCTTGAGGGAGAAGCTCCATAAGCTTACCCACTGCCACCCAGGTGTTGTTATTATAGTGGCTAAACAGGGCTTGATGATTTATCACCCAGAGCTGTAGGGCCCCTGCTGAGTACACCCTGTGGCCGAGTAGGTCCATTCGCCTAGCCTCCTTCGATTTTGGGGCTGGCGCCTGCTGGCCATAGCGTTCCCTCTCATTAACGGACTGGACGACTAGTGAGCAGGGAGGAGGATGGACATACAAGTTCTCGTACGCTTTAGAGGGCACCCTATATTTACGCTCGACTCCCCTGGCCACAGGAAGGATGGAGGCTGGAGACTGCCATATAGTATCAGCATTCGCCTGGATGGTCCAAATAAACAGTAGGGCCACTCTAGTGGGGGCATCCGCCAATAGAATGTCTACTACTGGGTCCTCTACCTCCGGGACCTTCTCCACCTGCAGGTTCATGTTGAGTGCTACCCTCCTTAGGAGGTCCTGATGGGCTCTCAGGTCGATTGGAGGAGAGCCCGAGGAGAATGTTCCTGCCACTGTCTCATCTGGAGAAGAGGAAGAGGAGATGCCGGCGACGAGCAGGTCCTGGGTGGCCTGTTGCTCTTGGGCGATCTGCTCCAGAGGAACCTGGGAGGCTGGTGGGTGAACTGGGGCTTCCTCCGCAGCAGTTGGAGGAGATGGCTAACCGTCGTCTCTGGCACTCAGTGCTCTGATGAGACAGAGCGGGACGGAACTACTGATACACCTTGGGCCTGGTGGTACGCCCAAGGTGTCCAGAAAGACCACTGATGGGGTCCTTGGTCTGGGTCTCTTGGAAGACTCTGGTGGGCACAACAGAATCGTGGTCCTGAGCATAAGAGCTGTCCGCCTGGGACGACACTGATGCATGTCTGGATGGCCCATGGAGGTGCTGAAAAGCCCTGGGCAGAGTCTCTGTCTCTAGTGGACCTTGCCCTACTCGGCACCGGGGACCAGTACCAGGAGGCGTACCAGTACTGGGAACGAGATCGGGACCTGCGACCGGAGCAGTGCCAGGAGGTCGACCGAGATCTCAAGGCTCGACGTTGGTAGTGGCTACGGAAGTCACAGTGCCTGGAGCGGTGCTGGGAGCTGGAACGGTGCCAAGAGTAGCGGGCCGGCGAACAGGATACCAACCGGTGCCGGGAGTGCGACCAGTACCGAGGAGGAAAACGGTACCGGGACTGCGAGCGGCGTCAGGAGAGGGAGCGCTGATGGGACCTGGAACGTCTACAGGAACGTGATCGTGAACAGTGCCGCTCTGCTGTGCTTATCAAGGCAGGGTTGCCGACAGACTGTATTATCCGCACCGGGGGTTGAGGCAGCGTCGACTCTGGCATGGCAATCCCTCGCTGTTGAGAATGTCTCCAGCGTGGATGGAATAGTAAGCTCAACCACGGCGCGTGCTGGGAAGCTGACAGGCACCGGACTCGACGGCTCTCATGGGACAGGAATCGACGGTGCTGACGTCGGTGCCACGGCAGGTGTCGGTGCCGCGCAATCTGACTTAGACAAGCTCTCTGGCTGCAGTGCAGGTGGCACGGAAGCAGCAGGAGTCTTAGGCTCTCTCGATCTCAGGGAGAGGGAGCGGTGCTGAGTCGACTTCCGTGCCGGCGATGGGCAGTGCCAAGAGGCCTTGGCAGTACCAGCACGGTCCGGTGCCAAGAAGGTGCTTCTGCCCGCCGACTGACCAGCGCTCGGTGCCAAAGGCAGAAGGGTAAGAGTCGCCTCCATGAGGAGCTGCTTTAGCTGAGAGTCCCGCTCCTTTTTTGTTCTTGGTTTAAAAGCCTTGCAAATGTGACATTTATCTGTCAGGTGAGATTCCCCGAGGCACTTAAGGCAGGAGTCATGTGGATCTCCTGTCGGCATCGGCTTATGACAGGCCGAGCATGGTTTGAAATCCGGTGAACTGGGCACGGGCCCCTGGCACTGGGTGCGGGGAAGGGGCTAATCCCCAAACCCCTCTTAACTACACACTAACTAACTATAACTATATAACTTTGAACTATATACACAACAAAATAAACAGAGAACTACAAGCAGCTAGGGAGGCGGAGGTCAGTAAAACTGCACTCCACTGTTCCAACAACCGATACGGGCAGTAAGAAGGAACTGAGGGGCGGTTAGGTCGGCAGGGGTATATGTCCGGCGCCATGGCGGCGCCACTCCAGGGGGCGTCCAGCCGACCTACCGAGTGTTGCTAGGGTAAAAATCTTCTGACGAACGTGCATGAGGCACATACACATCTAACTGGAATGGATATGAGCAAGCACTCGAAGAATACAAAAAATGACTTCATAAAACACCATGCAAACGTAGTAAGATGAAGCAGTAATATTGTGCATCCCTCATAAATATTGTTACCAAAGCATGGAAAGCATTAATGGTCTGTATATAAGGTGTCAGCAATCCAAAGGGTCTCTCTAATGGAACAATACATAATGAAATACCAAACAGGGTGGCTACAAATGACAGCTATAAATACAAATTGGGTCACTTTATCTTAGACTATGCTGGTGACTATGGCTCTGCAATAGCCACATACAATCCAGAACCAGCTGGATATCAGGATGGATTGGATTCTATTATATTTATGAACTTCAGGTTAGGTTTGAAAAACAAAAAAGTAAAAAAATGAATCTCTAAATGAACCTGCAGAGGCTGGTATGTTGCCAGTTCTATAAGCAAACCACCCAGGATTCACAATTCATACTTTAGTGTACAGTGTTCTGTAATACTATTTTATTTCTCATGTTGCCAAGAAGTGGAACATATGGATCATTAGGGAAAACTGTAGTTTATGGTGCAAGTATTACAGCTTCAAATTCAAGATCAGATGCAGGCAGCATTATTAATAAGACCAACAGGTTTTAGACATGTTGCAATCATGTCTTCTCCAGACCACTACCTGTTCACAACCACAGACACAAAGAATGCCTGGGAGCTTAGACAAATGCAGCAGCTATCTCAGTCCACAGGACTGCAATTACCAATGAAATAGCAGTGTCCTCTACAATGATTCTACAAAAAGATTTTGCCGGTGCTTTTGCACTCTGACATGTAAATCATTTGACCTCTGTAGTATTTTGTAGAACACTACTCCACACTAATGACACACTAAACTGCCATAGTCAAGATTTTTTAAAAAAATAAACAAACAATTAAAGAAAGACTTCACAGTGATACTTACTTCAGAGATGTGCTCCCGTTTGAGTGTTACTTGATAATGAACTTGTTTTTGTTAAGCATCATTTCCTTGTAATCACTACTGTTTTCTCTGAAGACTTTGTGCAGTGATCCAAAAGTGACCTTAAAAACCAAAGCAAAAACAAAAGAAGCTGAGTAATTCTTGACAGAATGTAATTAAACAAATTAAAATCTAAACAATTTGTCATTTTATGTGCTCCATAAATTTTTAATGAAGAAATACCACAAATTAACCAGCACATTTCCGTTCTTTTCACTTACTATCCGAGAATATTTACGTCACATAGTCTAGTACAGCATTTCTCAAATACGGCCACCATGGCTGCATGAGGCCACGAGGGGTTTTTCTTGAAGACACAGCCTCCTGGGTTATGACTGGCAGGGAGGGGCAAAGTAGCAGCCCTTCCCTCTCTGTTGCTCCTGGGTGCACAGCCTTCATGTTGGTTGCTGGGGCCACCAGCAGGGTTGGGTCCTGCCCCCCTCTGGAGACACCTGGGGTACAATGCGGGATGAGCAGGAAGCCAGTGAGTTCCCGCCTTCCCAGGGCAGTGGGGCTCAGGCTTTGGGTTTCAGCCCCGGGGTGGGCTCACATTCAATTTGTGATCGACTATAAAAGGATCTGGAGATTCAGCGGTACTACTGATTAGCCAGATATTCCCCATTTTGTAGTTGTGCGTTTGATTTTTCCTTCCTAAGTGCAGTGTTTTGCAATTGTCTTTACTGATTTTCATCTTGTTGAATTCAGACCAATTCTCCAATTTATCAACAAATGCCCTTTTGAATTCTAATCTAATCGTCCAAATTGCAAATGACACCTCTCAATATGGTGTCATTTGCAGACTATATAAGCATATGTTTCATGCCATTATCCAAGTTATTGATCAAAATACTGAAACCAGGACAGACCCAACAGGACCCCACTAGACAAATCCTCCCAGTCTGACAGCAAACCATTGATAACTACTCTATGAGTGTGTCTTTTTAACCAGTTGCATACCCACCTTATAGTCATTTCATCTAGACCACATTTCCCCAGTTTGTTTATGAGAATGTAATGTGGGACCGTGTCAAAAGCCTTACTAAAATCATGATACACTGCATCTACCGTTTCCCCAAATGCACTGGGTCAGTAACTGTCAAAGGAAATTAGATTGGATTGGCATCATTTGTTCTTGACAAATTCGTGTTGGCTATTGCTTAAAACTAATATTCTCTAGGTGTTTGCTAACTCTTTAATAATTTGTTTGTGTATTGTTCAGATAGCGAAATTAAGCTGTCTGTTCCTTTTTCAATGTAGGAATCATGTTTTTGTCTTTTCCAGTTCTCTGGGATCTCACTCCTCCTCCATGAGCTCTCAAAGATAATTGCTAATGGTTCTGAGGTGGCTTCAGCTAGTTCTTTAAATACGCTAAGATTCATTTCATCAGACCATGCTGATCTGAATACATCTAACTTATATGAATATTCTTTAACCTGTTCTTTTCCTGTTCTGGCTTGTGTACCTTCACCCTTGTTGTTAATATTAATTGTTTTAAGCATTAAACCCTTTCAGTGAAGGCTGACGCAAAATACACATTAAACATCCTTGTCTTTTTAGTGTCGTCCATTATCAGCTCTTCTTCTCCATGCTACGACAAAGGAAGTGTAGATCCTCTACTTTCTCTTAATCCTAATATACTTATAGAACCTTGTAGCGAGGCAGTGGGATACCCCACAGCCCCGCTGAGGGACGAACCACCACTAACACCAAGGTGGGCAGAGCCACTGGGTCCTGTGCCCGCCCCTTAGAGGTCACGGCGCCGACCCGGAAGTATAAAAGCTCTCCAGCAGAGCTCAGTGGAGAGCCAGTCGCCAGAGAGACCAGACGTCTGCGACCGAGCTCCCTCTTGGGAGACAGCAGCAGGCCCCGGCCAACCGGAGGTCGCACTGGGCCAGCCAAGCCTACCCCTAGCTCCTTACCTCAAGGACTGGCCGAGCCTGCTCCTTTGCAGCTACCCCGAGGAGGAGAAGGGCCTGCCCCTTTGCAGCTAACCCGAGGATGAGATGAGCCTGCCCCTTGCCAGCTACCCCGAGGAACAGCTGATTCTACCTGTCGCTACCTACCCAGAGAACCCGATGGTGTTCGAGACCGCTGAGGATGCTAGCACGACCCAGGTACCCTACGAGGGGAAGTGTGGAAGTAGTCCAGGAGCAGCCGACCCCAGTCGGAGTGCAACACAGCCTGAACCTATGTCAGTGTGTTACGGCCAGGATCCCCACTGACAGCAGCAAGCGTTTGCCGCTGCTAGGGCCCCGGGCTGGGATGCAGTGGAGAGGGAGGGCCTGGGTGACAGACTCCCCCCTTTTCCTTTTCCTGGCCTGGAGAGGCTAGGACAGTTTGACTACTGACTCAGCCCCTGCTTAAAGGCCTGAGTCCTTGACTGTTTGGTTGCTGCCCCACCCTGACCTAGGGCCTGGGCTGATTTTGAACTATTGACTCAGCCCCTGCTTAAAGGCCTGAGCCCCTAACCGCGTGCTTGCCATCCCACATGGCGGCAGAGCCCGGACTGATGGCGAATTAGAGTGAGGCGGTGGGATACCCCACAGCCCTGCTGAGGGACGAAACTTGGCAAAGCCCCTCTATAAACCTCTTCTTGTTATACTTAGCTAGTGGCATAAAGAGTAACTCATTTTGCACCTTAGCCTTTCTGATTTTGTCCCTATATGTTTGTGCTAGTCTTTTGCATTCATCCTTAGCAGTTGGTCCACATTTTCACTTCTTGTAGGATTCCATTTTGATTTTCAGATTAGTAAAGAGCTCCTTATGGAGTCATACAGGTCTCTTACTATTCTGCCTATCTTTCCCTTGCATGGGGATGGGTTGCTGATGGGCCTTTATTATCATCATGAGAAAATACCAGCTCTCCAAACTCCTTTTTCCGTTAGATTTTTCTTCCCATGAGGACCTTACCTAACAGTTCTCAGAGTTTGTTGAAATCTGCTTTTTTTAATTCCATTGTCCTTATTCTGCAGCTTTCACTCCTTCCTTTCCTTAGAACCATGAAATCTACCATTTCATGATCACTTTCACCCCAATTATCGTTGGCTTTCAGATTCACTATCAATTCCTCCCCGTTAGTCAGAATCAAGTTTAAAATAGCTGTTCCTCTGGTTACTTCCTCCACCTTCTGAAACAAGAAGTTGTCCCCAGTACATTCTAGAAAGTCACTGGATATTTTGTACGTTTGTACTACTTTACTAATACATGTCTGGGTAGTTAAAAGTCCTCCATTACAACCAGTCTTCTGTTTTGGATATTTTTAGTCTTTTGATTTGGTGATCCACAACAGATGTCTACTGTGACATCATCCCTGTTTCTTCCCCTCTCCCCCATTTACATTTACCCAGACACTTTGAACTGGTTGGTCTCTTACAACCTTCTAGACCTCAGAACAAATGCAAATATTCTTGATGTTTAATGCAATGTTTTTTTTCCCACCTGTCTTTCCTGAACAATATACTCCTCTACATCAATAGTACAGTCATGAGATTTATTCCATCAAGTCATAATTTAGCTTACATATTCTCCATATTCCCTATATTTGTATACAGACATCTAAGATGTTGAACAGATTTCCCCTATTGTTTTATCTCTTGTGGTTCCTATGACTGTATTGTAATTTTCAATTTCCTCCCACCCTCCCCTTGCTCCTTTACACTCTTGTGTGTCTATCATCACCTCCTGTAGGTGAGTGGGATGTTGTGTGATCTGGGCAGAGCCTTGGCTCCAACCCCAACACACCAGGCGGCGTAGCTGCACCAGCATGCTAAATTAAATACATTAAGAGAACATTTGAGGAAACGCTTTTTTGAGTAGGTAACTAATCCATATTTAACAACTTTTTTTAAAAAAGTGTATGATAATATGAAGCCTGTTACTCCTCTCCCACCATAAAATCCAAAGAGAGGGGCTCAAAGAAAGATAATCTCAGAGACAATCCTGATTAGGAGACCGGAATCATATGCACACAGAGGTCCTGTAGCTCCAGCACAGCTCTGGCTTTGAAGACCCTACCTCCAGCACAGCCCTCCCCACCCCTATCCTCCAGCCTGCCTAGTCATCTCCCGCTTTCCCCCTCCCCTTGACCTCCAGCGCACACTTCAACTCTATTCAGCATCTTCTGAGGCAGTAAGAGGGGGGAAAGGGGAAGGTTCTATGAAAGTAACTGAATACTCCCTTCAGTGTGAGTGGAGATAGCTCTAAGCAGAGGAAGGCTAGAGGAATGTGGTATCTAATAAGCTTTTCTTCTGTTTCTCTCTGCCTGCCTGTCATTTTGAAGAGCAGAGAGCTGTGTGGGTGAAGCCAAGGTTATCATGATCCCTGAGAAGTAGTGAAACAGAAGACACAGACTTCAAGTATGCTCTGTTGTGAGGAGGACTGCCCATCCTGATATCCAGGAGCACCTTAGGAGAAGAAAATAAGCAGGGTGGAATGATTTAAATCAAAGCAATTTAAATCACTTACTTTAATCATGATTTAAATAAATAGGAAAGAAACCTCGATTTAAATCAATTGTAACAGTATTGTATTTGTACTTCAGTTATTTTCCTAAAGAAAGGTTGACTCATCGGCTGGTAACCATAAAAACATGAGTTGCAACTAAATATAGCCTTTACACTAAATTTGGTACTTCTATTTGCTAACCAGTGAGACAGTGTACCTATACACATTTATTTAAGTCATTATCTAGCTTAACTCACATTTATATAAATTGTTAATTTTCACATTTTTTTATGTTAGAAAATGCTGAATGATGCGTTTCTTATTTACTACACAAATTTAATTTTTACTTGCCATTTGTGTCAAACTGGAAATTCAATTAAAAATGCATAAAGCACTAATAGATTTATTTAATAAAAACATCTTAAACGTGCTTTATGCATAAGAAAAATTTTATCAAAACTTCTTTTGCATTTAAAGCTAA
This sequence comes from Chelonoidis abingdonii, assembly GCF_003597395.2. Lineage (NCBI taxonomy): Eukaryota > Metazoa > Chordata > Testudines > Testudinidae > Chelonoidis > Chelonoidis abingdonii. The sequence continues at coordinate 43,364,371 of NC_133776.1, read as the reverse complement.
CGGATTTAAGAAACAAAAGGAGTATCTGCAGTTAGTACAGATAACAGATTATTTCTGGACACTATGTAGTTAGAACTAGTAGATCTCATCCTCTCACACTTAGTTTTTATTCATAGATTGGAAGAAGAAAAACAAGCTTTCCTGCATTTTCAACTCCCAATTGGTTTCTTAACTTTGAACGAACTAGTCATTGGGTTAAACTAGGTGAATAAACTACTCTTCTGTACCTGCAGAAGAGTCCACTGCTGTTTTAAAACTGATTTAGCACTTCAGCAAATGCTGGTTCCAGCTATTTATCAGAGACTGCCAACACTTCAGTGATTTAATATTCTTTAAAAATTAGCAGCAAAACATATATGGCTAAATTTTTTTTGGTATTTACTTTAAATTATTTTAATAGATTACAATACATTTAGGCTTCACCATATGTTGTCAATTTCAAATAGGTTTTAATTTAAATTTAAAAAGTGATTTAAGTAAAATCTGATTTTTTTAAATTAAACAAAATCATCACCCTAAAGACAACTCATTATTGAAGATTTGGGATAGATGCGCCAGGCCTGAGAGACTGTGGAGCCATTTAAATTACATAACCATGAAGCAGTTTCATAATATATGTCCATTTTACAAAATTAAAAGTTTTTTTTGAGCTCTGATAGATCAGGTTTTCTTTTAATTTGCTTTTTAATTATTCATAATTACATTTGCACCTATCATTATTAGGCACAATTACAACAGTCAGAGGAACAAACTCAATTAAAAATAAAATGCATAAAATAACTAGAGAAGTCCTAAATGATCTTAGTGTTCCATAAGAGCAAGTGCCTTTGATGTGTTTGAAGTCTGGTTAACAAGTAAAGTTACATGATTGACTATAGCTGATGACTTTCCACAATTCTTCACTGTGATTGCTGTTTTGTGAGCGCACCGCTACATGCATGCTCTTGTTTGAAGAAGGCAGACAAAATTCCAAAACAACTTTCCTCTGCCTATGTAAGTTAAAATTTGTGACACCAAACTGATCTGGACTACTTAGTTAACATTTTCAAGTAAGTACCAGGTGAATATACCTACTGTTTTGTTTTTTTTGAATTTCCAGGTGCCTTTCAAACAAAAACAAGAAACACACGAATTCCTGAGGTCTCAAGTCTTGAAGATATGGGCATGCTATTAATTACACTACAGGATTAAATGCAAGTGGTGTTGAAGACCTGCAGATAAAGTTTTATCACACATTACCTTTTATTGCACCAACAAGCTTTCAAACTATAAAGGCCCTTTATCAGGTTAATGCAGAGCTTTCAAAAAGGTTCTGCTACAATCCAACAGATTGTATGAATTCACAACCAGCACTTTTGCCAAGAGAGCAAGAGCAGTAGTAGCCTCACTGCAGTCCCTTCTCCCCCTCTATTGAGCCATTGTGAAAGTTAAGCAAAAAATAAATCTAAGGGGGAAAAGTTAAATATGGACATACTAAACTACTCCAGAGCTAAAAAGAAAAGAACTAAAAGGTGTTCAAGTTTCAGGAAATAATGTAATTTTTGCCAGCTAATAAATTCCATTTATTAAAATTAAACTCCTTAAATACTAAAGGTTCTATCACAATTGTAAGAAAAAATATTAATTCCACCACAACTGAAAAGCAGACATTTATAAAACCACTATTTCAAGAATGTCTAGAAGTCCCAATCTATTTAAATAGAAATCCACAATTTTAAGAGGAAAGAAGAAAAGATTTTAAACAGTCAGCCTAACAAAATGTACCTGTAAACTGAAAGTCAAGCTGTATTGTTGTTTTTTTCTGGCCCATGTATCACCAGCAGTAATAAAGATGCTACAAATGAAACAACACTAGCAAATTCTATGTCTTGACCTCAGTCATAGAAGAATCCTGCTCACTCTCTCAGAGCTTTATCAGTTCTGCAGTTCTAAAATATCATATTTGTTGTTAACGCAAACAAAGTATGACTGCATACATATGGATCAAACCTGGTAAGTAAAAACACCATTTTAACAGTCACTTTTCTGACCATAACCACACACTGAAATCAGGCAAGAATTGCTCTCTTTTTCCTGTAGTTCCCTCTTACATATGTTTAAAGGAAACACTTTTATACCATGTGAATATACTTATTGCTTAATATACCTCCAACACATCTCCTGTCAGTACTATTTTGCAAACTTTTTTTTTTTTTTTTGGTTGGGGGAGGGTTAACTTTCTGTTGCAGTCTCCTCACGAGAGGCCCAATCCAAAGCCCACGGCAGTCATCAGGAGTTTTTCTGTATTATGTCAGTGGATTTTGGATCAGGTCCTATGCTACATCAGAGAACCTGCCCCAGTTTACTTGCTTCATCTGTAGTTCTGAAAAGATTTTACTCGTTACATGCTAACTTTTTTCAAAATGAAGCTATCCTTACTTTCTGTTCCCTGAAATCTCTTCCAGATGGACAAAACTGAGTAATATAGATTAAAACACTGATTTTCACTTCCTCACCACATTTCAGTTAACATACTGTATGTTTAGTTCCTTAATTTTCTTTATGTTGTGCAGGTTTGATGTACATAAAAACACATTAAAAGAGCCAAACAGCAAGACCAAATAACTTGATTATTTGGACACAAAAATTACTATAATTATCCTTTTTTGTGAAGTTGCTTATAACTGCACTCTAGTCATCAAGTTTTCATGTAAAAAAAGTCCTCTGTAACCATCATGGTTGTTAAAATAAAGCGTGCACTAAAGGTAGATTCTGGTATACATCAGTTTAACAGCATGAAATACTTCAGAAAAATGTGAACTGCTGCTATCCATCAGTGTGGTTCTCTCTCTGACAAGTAAAATTTAAATACCAAAAATCAACTATTCCACTGCTGATACTTCAGCAGAAGCATCAATAACTAACCCCATCATTGTTGGACATAGCTTTAGATATAAATGTGAAGTGCAATTGGGCAGCTAATCACTGACTTTGGTTGCTATTATCCGGAATGAAGAATTTGAGTACCCACTAACAAGTGTAAAGTCACCTTAGGACTACCTCCCAAATGCCAAAAAACACAAAACCTTTTAAGGCTGGGTGCTAAATACATCAAGTATCAAAACCTTCAGCTTCTTTCCTCTCTTCTACTCCCAGCTTTTTTCAATGTCATAGAGCCTCTTGTATGTCACACCATGGTGCTGAAGAAAATAAAGTTACCTCCTGTGATGCTGCATTACACATGCTTTATGGAAATATGCTTATGAGTGTAAATATAATGTAACTGGAATATGCTTTATGCAAAAGGTCTCTTGTAAGGTATCATTACAAAGCTTATAATCTACTGAGTGTGTTCATCCTATTTGTTTGAATGTATCATTCTTATATCTGAATGCTAGAATAGGAAGTATTACCTTGTTAGAGCAAAGGTCAACTATTGCTTATGTCACTCCTGCTTATTCGATCCCAGTATCATCCCAGTTTGACCCTGAACACAATAGCCCTATCCTGGATGCACGTACCCAGATACTCAGTAAGAAGATGTTAAACAGATCCAAATTAGTCTCTAAAAGGAATTACAAAATGGCATGGGCTAGCAGAATTTATGCACATAAAGTTGGTTTTAACCTAGTATATTAAAGCCTGCTCTGCGCTATAGGTTTTCTTTTCCCTTGGCATAGCCGAGGAAAAAGCACCTGCTCAGCTGACCGATAATAAAAACTTGGTACCCGTCTTCTTGCCTTCCGTGCCTCCTTGGGGTAATTGACTAGCTCCAGGGGGAAACGAGTCCGTTTGGCTAACACTCTGAAGTCCTATTGTAACTATGCAAAGTGTGGGCCATTAATGGTGGCTTGGAATCTTGATGGATCCCATTAACTAGGACAATTGGTTGTAAATGGCTCCGTTTACTTGTAAGCCCTCCTAGATACCTGGGTGCCAGCCACTGAGTAATGAAGTCTCACAGGACATATGAACATGTCACATGATACTGAAATCCATCTTAAACCTGGTGCTTTTCCATTTAGAAGGAAGGGTGGAAACCCAGAGAGAGACACAAAGGATTCCTGCCTTGTGCCAAAGATATGAAAGGGGGTAGAAAAATCCCCTAGTTACCACCTGAGCTGGAACTAAGAAGAACTGTACCAGGGAGAGGATTGGGCCCAGACAAGGAAGAAGTCTAGTCTGTGAAAGAAGCTTATTGGAACATCTCTAAAGGTGAGATTTACCTGTATTCAGTTTCTTAATGTATTAGGTTTAGACTTGCATGTTTTGTTTGATTTTGCTTGGAACTTACTATGTTCTGTCTGTAATTACTTGAAACTACTTAAATCCTACTTTTTATACTTAATAAAAATCACTTTTGTTTATTAGTAAACCCAGAGTAAGTGATTAACATCTGAGGGAGAAAACAGCTGTGCATCTCTATCAGTGTTATAAAGGGCAGACAATTTGAGTTTACCCTGTATAAGCTTTATACAGAGTAAAACCGATTTATTTGGAGGTTGGATCCCATTGGGAACTGGGTGCTGGAGACAGGAGTACTTGCTGAGTGGTTTTCTGTTAAAGCCTGCAGCTTTGGGGGCGTGGTTCAGAACTCGGTCTGTGTTGCAGCAGACTAGCATGTCTGGCTCAACAAGACAGGGTTCTGGAGTCCCAAGCCATCAGGAAAAACGGGCTCAGAAGTAATTTCAGCACATCAGGTGACAGTCCCAAGGAGGTCTCTGTGACCGAACCCTGTATAATAACTGTTCTTTGAGATTTATTGTGCACATATACATTCCACTGTAGGTGTGTCTGTCTGTGTCCAGTGCACGTGAGGAAAGGACTTTTGCCAGAAGTACCATGAGGTAACGCATGTGCCCCTCCCAGTCTCGTGCACATAGAGCCGAGGGCATAAAAGGGTTTTGGCCACCACTTCATTCTGCATTCCTTCGCACCGATAACTAATACCTGAAGTAGAGGAGGTGGTGGGAGAGTTGCACAACACATCTTAAAGAACAACAGTTACTGCACAGATAGATAACCTTTTTCTCCTTCAATTGATTGTGCACACATACATTTCACTCACCAGCAGTTTCCTTGAGTGTGGTGGGACTTCACATTACTTGAAGGGAGACGGCAGTGCTGACTTCTGAAGCTGGCGTTGTCCTGGGAAGATTCAGTGAGAGCATATTGGTACTTACCTTTTCCAGACAATGACCACACAAAATGTCCATCACTACTATGTTACTCAAGATGGCTGACCAAACGGAATGCACTATTACTCTCGGACGAGAAACCTTTGCTAGATTATAGCAGAGCTGGATAGTTTAAGATAGCCAGAGAGATATACACTGGTTGCCCTTTACTCCTTTCACCGAAGCATTGTCTGAATAAAAGAATAGAGAGCCCTCCAAATGTGCAAAGAAAGAAGCTTCTCTTGGGTTTGCTGGAATGAAGTTTCCAAAAAACCGCTGAAAGATGAATCATCTGATTGAGGAGAAATGCAGATACAATCTTAGGCATAGACTTAGGATATGACCTAAGAGAAACCTGGTCTTTGTGAAATGTCATGGAATGGGACAACGCCAACGTCAGAAGTCAGCACTGCCGTCTTCCTTCAAGTAATGTGAAGTCCCACCACACTCAAGGAAACTGCTGGTGAGTGAAATGTATGTGTGCACAATCACTTGAAGGAGAAAAAGGTTATCTATCTGTGCAGTAACTGTTGTTCTTTAACAACAACAGTGCCTGGAGCTCCAACACCATTCACACAGAAGTAACTAACTGCTACCAGAAACGCAGTTTTCATTGATAGCAAAGATAAGTAAGTTGTTGTTAAAAGGTTCAATGGGAAACCCATTAAACAGTACAAAACCAAATTCAGGTCCCGTGAGGATCTGGATCACACACAGTAAGGTACATATGAACAATGCTCTTAAAAAAACCTAGATACCAAGGGATGCAAAAAAAAGACAGAAAAATCTATCTACTGGTAGACATATCACTGAGATGGAGACTAAATGCACCCTCGCTGAACCATTGGAGAGGCCAGACAATTTCAAATGCAGCAGAGAGTCTATTATATGCCTAGTTTCCATATTGCACAGTGACAACTTGTGAGACTCAGTCAATGCTAAGAACCATTTCCATTTTGCTGAATAATTGGCTCCGTTTGTGTCCCTCCTGCTGTAAACCAAAATGGTTTGGACATTCCGTGAGCACTCTTCCCTCATTGCTCAACCTCAGAAATCATCCACACCATGAGGTAAAGAGATTGTAGGGTAAGGTGCTGTATATCACCTTGGTTATGACACACAAGGTCAGTACTGCCTTGGCCACCCTGGTGCTCTGAGGATTAACGTTGTTTTGTCTCTTTAGCTTCCTGATCACCCTCAGAATCAGAGAGACAGGAGGAAACACATACATCAGAAAACCTGACCAAGAGAGAAAGAAAGCATCTGTCAAAGAATCTGGGCTGCAACCTGCTCTGGAGCAAAATTTCCTGCATTTGGTCTTCAGGTTGGTTGCAAAAAGGTCTATTACTTGAAAGATCCGATGTGGACAGTCTGTACTGATTCCTCAAGATGGTTTAGGAAGTTCCTACTGAAGAAAACTGCAATAGTATTCATCAGCCCCTTTAGCAAGACATTATTCTTTATGCACAAGTTTTATACATGGATCATTTCTTGGCATAACTGATTAGATCTTACATCTCTCTGTTTGTTCAGATAAAACAACAGTGGTGTTGTTTATATAAATAGTTTCACCTCCCATCCCCCACCCCGGTTTCTGATGGTAGAAACTAACATCTCAAAAGCTCTCCAAACCATTCGAAGGTCCAGTATATTTATATACAAGGCCCAGGAGGTTTTGCTCTGAAGTGCCTAAGCCTGAAGCTGACCCAGGTGGGCTACCCAACCTTTGGTGGAGGCATCCATTACCGGGGTCACAGTTGGTTCTGCTGGCAGGAAGGGAATATCCTTGCATACATTTTGAGGGTCCATCCATCAATTCAGAGACTGAAGCAGTTGAGCAAGGACACAAATCAGAATGTACACAAAATGCCTGTTTGGACAATATACCATGTGGTCCAGGTCTGAAGATGACACCTGTGGTTAAGTCTGGTATGCTAACTCATGTACTTAGACAAGGCCATGTGACCTAACAGCTGCACACAAACCCAACGACATCAGTATCATTGTGACTGGAGGATTACAGACAGAGAGACTATGGACTGGAATCTGGTTGTACAGTCTAGATCTGTCCCTATGATATTTATTCTGTGTTCATTGTAATGTTTATTTGTCTATATTTCATTTTAGACCAAGATGAAAAAAAAAAGACGTCTGATGAGCAAGATGATGATGTTTTGGATGTGAGAACTTGATCTTTCCCAAACTAGCCAATCATCCAGATAAGGAAGTATTTGAATCCCTGAATGGCATAGAGGAGCTGCTATTATTGCCATATATTTATTGAACACCTCTGGGGCAATGGATAGTCAGAAAGGCAGTACTGTGTACTATTAGTACACACTGCCTATCTTGAATTGAAAATTCTCTCTCTGGCCAGGACAGATTGCCATATTAAAAGTATGCTCTCAATCTGCAGCATGCATATCAATCTCCCATCTCCAAGGAAGGGAAAAGATGCTAGCATAAAGGCAGGAAGTAGAGGCAAGAGAAGCTCCTCTTGTTCTGTGCTGGTAAGGAACTTTCTCAACTGCTCCCAGATCCAAGAGAGACTGCACACATTGTATATTAATATAGCCTCATGAGATGAGTCCCTGAGAAGGGATGGTGAAGCGGAAGGACATTAATTGGAAAATATATCCCTCCTTCACACTGCTAAGAACTCACCTGCCTGAAAAAATTTCTGTCCATGGAACGCAAAAGGAAGATAGATTCTCCAAATGGGAGGGATGTCTAAAATTGGAGATGATTTACAGTCTATATGTTGTCCTTGACTGTGATGTAAAAATGATTGTTTTGAAGCCAGTGAGAAAGGCCTGCTGTGGATGACATTGACGGCTGACACCTAGGATGCTTAGATGTCTGATCTAGACACATCCTGAGCACTTGAGTGGTAGTAAGGTCTGTACTGAGCATGTGGTCTGAACTGTTTCCTCTTCATCACTGGGATGTAGACCTCCAGTGAGTGAAGAACTGCCCAAGAATCTTTCAACGTGCATATGGCATCATCTGTCTTCTGAGAAGAAAGCTCAGTGCCCTCAAATGGCAAGTCTTCCATTGTATTTTGTAGTTCCCTGATATGCTGGAGGCCTGTACCCAAAAATGCTGGCTCATCAAGATGGCTGTCGCCACGGAACACAAAACTGTAAGTGTAGATCCTGGTTCACATTTTAAAATTTTGTATTGCAACCATTTGTTTTCACCACTCTTTCGTTTCTCATTAAATATTTATTTTTTCTTAAATCTATGTTTGTTTTAAATGCTCATAAGTGTTGTGTGGTTTGCAGAAGTGTGGTTTAAGGCAAAAGCAGGGTACGCTGCACCTCTCAGTGAAAAGGATCTGGAATTTCTGTGACTAACCAATGTCAGGAACTGGATACCACAGGAGAATGACTCAAAGAAATTCATGACTGGGATGTACCTATCGTCAATCTGAAAGACATAGTAAGGGTGGCATAGCCCACAGGGGAGTGCTTGAGTAGCTGAAAGGCTGGTGGTGTGCAGGAACTCACATCCAGCTACCACAAGAAAGACTCCCTCTCGCTGCAGGCAGAGGCTAGCAAGGTAGCTCCCAGTCCTGGATACTCCAAGAACCATCCCAGGGAAAACTGTCATTTGCCACAAGAATGGCTTGCATTATGGACAGCACTAACAGCAGAATTAAGCATACACCCACTGGAACTAGTACAAGATCTGAAGATGGCATAGTCAAAGATCTCCCTGGTAAAGGAGAAGGCACTGGTTTCAATGGTCCTACCAAAGTCCACAGCACTGCCTCATACAGTGTCGGTGAGTACTGATGCTTATGACCAGACCTCTACTTGGCAACAGAGAACTTTTTTTAATCACCTTTTTGTGGGATGAAGAGTGTAGCAAATCAATCTCAGATGATTTTGAATGCTTTGGGGAGGTCACAGGTGAGAAAAACTGTCTACATTTCTCACCCAAAACCAGCTTCAGAGCCATGGCAGCTGAAAGGGCACTTCTTGTGGAGGAACTTACTGCTCTCTCTCATGTCCACCATTTCTCATACACACAAAGCAATATCAAGTCTGTTTCCTAAAGCTATCAACATTCTGTGACAGTTAGCTAAACAAAGGAGCCTCAGTTAACAGAATGTGATTGGAAATCTATTGCATATTTAGCCTTCTCGGGAGTTAAAATTATAGACAAATCATTTCCACCATCAACCTAAAAAGACATTGTAATTTTTCACTAAATCCCAATATTAGGAAACTTAAAATTTGAATGAGTTTCCCTTTGAAAAATAATAATAAAAATAATTACAAACATGGAAAGGAGAAACAGAATAGCTCAACAAAAGCAAAAAACCAACACAGCCCTAATCATCCAATTGTTCTTTATATATTTGCTTTTAAACCTACTCAAAGACACAGAAAATCTCAAAATGACCTCCTGATATTATATAACATAAGAGGCATGAGCTCAATAAAGTGCACTTCTGCAATAATTCTTCAATAATAGTCTTACATTATATGGCCTTTCATGACAAACTGTACATGCCAAACATTAACACTCAACACTACTAAGCGGTAGGAAGTATAAAGCAATCTTACATATTTGTTAAACTGGAACACAGAACTTCAGTTATTCACTAAAGGTTAACCAGCAAGTCACAGGGCCAATGTCAAATATAAATTCCGCTCCCATCAAAACTTAACTCGTATATACTTGATCATAAGTTGGTTCGTTTATAAGTCAACCCCCTCCAAGATGGATAAGTAAAAATGGAATTTTTTTATGACTCATAAGCCGACTCTATAATTCAAGGGTCAGCAAACTTTGGCTCCCAGGCCATAAGGATAAGTTGCTGGTGGGTAGAGATGGTTTGTTTACCTTGAGCGTCCGCAGGCACAGAGGTAAACCTAAGTAAACAAAAGTGTCCTGGTGTGCCAGCTGCTTACTCTGATGGGCCGGGACAGCAACTGGTGGGGAAATTTTTTGGGAGGAAGAAGCTAGGGGTCAGGGGAGTAACCCCTGTGACCACCCCCCACATGACCCCACCCCTAGCCCAGGACCCACATGGTTTCCCTATCCCATCCCTTCCTACTTTATCTTGGAGAATTAGGGGAGGGATGTCTCTGGCCTGGCTGGAGCTGTGCCAGCAGGCTGGGCAGCGCAGCCGCAGCCTGCTCTGGCAGGCCAGACAGGGCGGCATGGCCGCAGCATGTTCCAGAGGGCTGGGCCGGGGGTCACAGCCTCAGCATGCTACAGTGGGCCGGGCAGCCACAGCCTGCTCTGCGGGGCAGAGCCAAGTGGCTCTGCTGCAGTCTGCCAGCCCCAGAGCTGCAGCTGCTTTGGAGGCTGGGGAGAGAGCAGTGTGGCCAGAAGTAGAGAGACTCTGGCCCCGCCTCTTCCCTTCTGACTCTGCTGGCTGTGCTGCCTCTCTTTGCTCCCTCTGTTGGGGGACGGGGGCTATGTCCCACCTCTCCCTCTCTATACCTGTTCATAAACCAATGCCCTTCTCTGGTGCTTCCCCTTTTTACTAAAAAAATTCAGCTTATGAATAAGTATATATGGTATGTTTTATTTCTGACAGCTGTCAGAACCTAGTCTGAGTTCAACATACCAGAAATGAAACAATAATAGTGTCACTATTATTTCCTTTAGCACAGTGGGGGGAGGGATAGCTCAGTGGTTGAGCATTGGCCTGCTAAACCAGGGTTGTGAGTTCAATCCTTGAGGGGGACACCTAGGGATCTGGGGCAAAAATCAGTACTTGGTCCTGCTAGTGAAGGCAGGGGGCTGGACTCAATGACCTTTCAAGGTCTCTTCCAGTTCTAGGAGATAAGTATATCTCCAATTATTTTTTTTTTGTGCATCCCAAAAGTAATCTAGTTCTCACTACTAATTAGATCCCTTTACTGAAATCCAGTAGTTTGGATAGAAAGTGTCCCATAAATACAGCCTGGTCTGAAGATTCCTTCCTAAATAAGAGTCTAAATACCCACACACTGCTAATCTTTCCAGGAAGTCTATAAAGCCAAATGAATACAGAATATTATTAGTTTACTCTGCAAGGCTGTGCTCTGAGAAGTTGCAACCAAAATCTGTGTTTTAAAAGATAATCTGCAAAGGAAAAAAAGAAATAATAGGTTTTCTGTCCTTTCTTTATTTAGAGACACTAGATTGTTTTAAAGTCAATTTGCATCAGATTACCCAGAAAATCTGAGCTCTGCTTTATTAAAACAACTAAGCATAAGACCACTAGGTTTCCTGACCAGTGAACCTCAGTTCTGACTTGGCCCTCCACAGGTAGTTCCATCTCCTTGCCACTCAATCTTTGACCACTCTGCTGACCTGACAAAGAGGTGTGAATTTTGATATTAGATACATACCTACTACAAACTGATTTGAGACAGCACCTATTTTTCCATTTTCACAGTTAATAAGTGGCCCTGACTTTTGGTCATTACCAGGTTGGGGTTGATTTGAACTGGACATCTAGAGATTTGAGAGACCATGTTCCATTCCATCCCCCCAAGCATTTCAGTCCCCAAAGAGCAGTTTTAAACACTAAAACTGGTATTTCAAATGATCAAGCAGAAGGTGGGAAACCAAAGGAACATGGAAATAAAGACCTCTTTCAGTCTTATGACTGATCACAACCAATGTTCACTCCAATCAAAGTAGAAATAAAGTAAGGACACATCTGCTTCCATTTAAATTTGCTTTGTGTGCCAAAAAAATCATGTCACTTGAGAAAGCATACACGTGAAAATATTTGATACTACCAGTTCTAGCGGAGAGACTAAGACAGGAATGTCCTTAACTTCTCACAAAATTTACCTAACCATTATGTAAAACAGGAAAATAAAACTCATGGAAAATAGTTCTAAATAGAAAGCGTTAATCATTTATATTTGTATTCTCAATTAACTATTTACACTAAAAAGACACCCCATTTAATACACTAACATTAAAAAATCCACACATTTTAAGTGCAATGGTAAAGGATTTTCTCTCTTCCTTCTTATGGCTAATTTTTGTACTGCTTCATAAAAGAGTAGATTTTTATTCCCTAGAAGGACATCTCAGCATTAAAAGCTCCCAGTCAAAGCAAAAACATTCCAGCTATTACATATTTTACCAGATGTGTTTTTAAAAGTGCCATATAAAAATGCATTAAATTGAGAATGTACAGTTCCCATTTCAAATGAGGATGAGAAACAATATTCCTAATCTAATATGTAGTACATACAAATAATTACCAGCTATTCATGTCTGATATATCAGCAGCTGCAACTAAAAGTTTTCATAGTTAAATAATGTAATATATTATTATTTGCATTATAGTAGCACCTTGTGGTCCTAATTCAAACCCTGTTGTGCTAGGCATTATATATACACATAAGACAAAGCTCCAGAACTATTTTAAGATATAAGTAGACTAAAAGTACTATTATCCCCATAATTACAGATGGTAAACTAAGGCACAGAGAAATGAAATTACTTTCCCAGGATCATACAAGAAATCTGTGGCACAGCTGAGAACTGAATCTAGATATTCTGAGTCCTAACTCAGCGTTTTATCACAAATTTTCCCACCCAATAAAATTAATTTTGAAACCCTAGAAGTAGAGGTGAGTTTCAAATCATCTAAAAGGGCTTGGAAAATCTTACTAAGCATTTTAAATATAAATCTGTTATTATAAAATGAGAAGAGACGAAGGCTTGCAACATATCATAAACAACAATATTTTGAGGAAATGGAAGAAGATAGAATATGAAGCGATCAAGAATCTCAATTTGCTGTGGGAAAAGCCCCAGGAGTGCACATTTTATAGAACTGACTCCAACAGATGAAGAGCACCTGAAACTTTTGTTGAAGCCAGTGAGAAGTCCAGATACTCAGCAAACCTAAGGACCAAGCCATAAGTCAGGTACATAGTAAGGCGTCAACTCTGCAAAGGAATGTGTGTGGCCGGACCAATACAATTGTGCAGAAATTTGTAACCAATGGGACTCTTCCTTAATCCTTTGTAGAATCGGCCAGTAAATCAGGCAAATGGGTAATTATTGCTATAAAGCAGGTACAATGATACTTACTTGCTTTAAAGTTCTCATTGCAACATTTAACTTTAGCAGCTGAATTAATCCTTCATTTACTTTCCTGTTTGTTCCATTAATTAACAAATATTTTGTTTTTTCTGTTCTATCTTCTCTAGCCTTCACCTTTTTTGCTTTTTTCTTAGGATAAGTACAAAAGTCTCACTATTTTCTGCTTAATATGACTTTGAATTATTTGATTTCTCTTCCTGTTCGTGTAAATCCAGCAGCTTGTTCTCACTAGAACCAGTGGCTGATTTACTAGTTTTTACTGTCGACTTTTTTTCCTTTTAATATTATATCCTACTGTTATCCTTCCCCAACACTTTGGCTCATGGGTACAATATAAATAAATAACATGTAATGTACTATGGCAATTACAAAGTTAATGGACAACAGAAAAACAAAGACCATTACATAAATAATTAACTATGAAAAGATATGATCTGATACAGTTTCAAGGCTTGACCATCCAGATATATTTAATTTAATCAAAAATTTGGTTAAGAGTTAAATTTAAAAGCATTTTCTTCCTTAATTTAAGCATTAAAGCCCCAATTCAGCAAAGAACTTAAGCTTGTGCTTTTCTTGAGGTCAATGGGACTACTCACATGCTTAAGTGCTTTGCTGAAACCAGATCTAAACTAACGCGTTTTCATTATTGTGTCTATCACCTACTTTGTATCAAACACATGATTATACTATCACCACTATGGCCAACATAAAAATTATTTAAATTAAAAAACAAAAAACATTAATGCTTCAATAGTGCCAGGGAGGCAGCTTTGCTTCTGTTGAACCCATTGGACTGAGAATCGTAACAGTTAGTTGACATTATATAAAATCAATCTATAAAATGGGAATCACCACTTACTGCCCAGGGCAAAGCTTAATCACTGAGTATCTGAAGTATTTTATGATCCACGAATTGTGGGAACTATAGGAATGCAAAGGATTATTATTAGGATAAAAACAGTTGGGTAGGAATACACAGATTGTAGTTGTTTTAATAAGGGAGTATTTTCAGAAGTTTAATTAAAAAGCGGGAGATCATCAAAAAAGTAGTCCAGAGGTTAATTCTCTTATACAATGAATTCAAAGAAGTTTTCTGACCAACTCTCAACAGGCTGATAAATCAAATTTTTCCTATTTTAGTAACTAATGTTGGCAGGTCAAACTTTTTGCTCATTTGTGCGTTAGGCAAAAGATTTATGCTTCAGCTGCCAGTTGAAAATCTCAAAACTCACAGACCATTCCTCTAACTCAAAGGGTTAGGAATTCATGGAATTTACTATTTTATGTGATCCTTACTACTTTATGTGAACACAATGAACACTAACCACCCCACTATAAACAGTTTAGAGTCTTAAGCATGCAAATAAAAAAAAAACCACACCCTCTTCTCTTCACTCCTTTTGCTCTACTCCACATCCTCAGTCATTACAAAAACAACTTTTTATAGTAATGTACTACCGGTGCAGAACTCCAGATGATCACAGCCCAAGAGAATCATACTTCATCCTCTCACTTTACTTATCTACCCCACCCCCACCCCCACACGCGCACACACACCACTTCCTTCAAGTTATTTACTTAATCCCACAAAGTGTAGTCCAGTAAGACTGCAAAGACATTTCAGACCTCCACAAGAAAGCTTCTCTCTTTTTAGTACTCTTTGTTGAAACTCTTTGAAACTGACTACTTCATACTCCTAGATTAGCTCTACACACATATGCAAGGATCTCTGGCTGCTTCCTATCTACTTTTTCAGATGGTAGTTTTCCCCTGCACTCTTCCTCTTTGGAACCCTTGGTTATGTTCCAACACTGGAGCCAAACTATCTACCCCTTTTCTTGTTGAACGTGTTATTCCTACCATTTGCCTGAATTATCACTTTACTCCAATGGTTACCAATTGAAAAAACAAACAAACAAACAAACAAAAACAAAAAAAACTTTCAAAACCTACACAGCCAATTTTACACTTCAATCAACTCGAGCTGTGGGTCCTCAGCTTACCTGAAAATCAGAAACAAGATACCTCAAGCATCTAATAGTTGAGGCACACAAATTTACTGCATGTTTTCTTAAAGTTTTGGCTTCCATGACAAAGCTTCCCTATTCACTCTTGCATTATTTTACTAAATAAACCTGTAGTTCCTCAAAGACAGAAGTGATTCAAACAACTTTGCATCTAAAACCACCTCTCCAAAATTTCTGTGTGCCATTGGTTTGACTCCAGCTCTGCTGAAATCCCCATCTTGTTATATTTACTTCCTTCTTTATAGATACATCTACACAGTAAACAAATAATGACAAAAAACCACCACCAATGTAAAACCACCACCAAACACACACCCCTGGCAGCAAGTCTCAGAACCTGGGTTAACAGACTCTGATATCCTCCCCACTAGGTTTCAGAACTGGTCTCCAACCTAAGGCCAGCAGCTACACTGCTATTTTTAGCCCCTCAGTGCAAGCCCAAGCAGTTGACTCAGTCTCTGAGACTTGCTGCCACAGGTCATCTTTTTTCTTTTTTTTGCTGTGTAGATGTAGCCTATGACTAACCCCTGGCCCAGCTCACCCATCCTCTGCAGCATACTACATGAGCAGCAAGCTGCTGATTGAAGCTTCACTCAGACACATATCATTCCTATCTTCCAGCAATTCCACTTCCAGCAATTCCAGGATTTAGTTCCAAATTGCCCTCATTGTTCTTTAAAGTCCTCTAGGGATTAGCTACAGACTACTTTATGGACCTCATCTGTCTCTGCTCCCTCCCCATCTGATACTAGTTTCCTCCCTGACCCTCACAAAAGCCTCCTCATCTGCTCCTCTTTAGAGTCTGTAATACAGAACTATTATTAATCAAGTTTATTATGGTACTGCCTAGGGAGCAAGCAAGAATTGGGCTCCACCATGCTACGCATCGTGGTTCCTGCCCCCAAGGGCATACCGTCTAAACAGACAGAACAAACAAAGGGTAGGGGAAAGTGGCAAAATACACAAGCAGAGTAAACAATATAATAAGGCAAATATCATGCAAGTTCCACACTTTGGTTTTTGTTTTGTTTTGGGGGGCGGGGGAGGTTAGATAGAAAGGGATAAGCTACAGGAGGAGGGGAGGGGGATAGGTGGGTTTGAGGGTGTGTGCAGTGAGGCTGAGATGAAAAGACTGGGGCAGGGGGGAGGAGGGTGGATCAGCCAAACAGCACAGGGGAGAAAATGTTCAGTCAAAACTATAGGGGAAGAAAACAAAAAAAAAAAACTTTTCTGTATCTTTCTGCCTCATTAACTCTGTATTTCATTTCCAATCTTTGCTGATAAGTTTCCCTCTTAACTGACCTGTTTTTCCCTATAATTTATTTAGTTGTACACAGCACTTTAGAACACGGTTTAAATGAAAGATGCAATAGCAATTAAAATCATGCTGTAATGTTTAGTCTTGTCATACAACAGGAAAATTGTTCTTTGCATTGGAATATACTCACAAAGAGACTTTTTGCAAATATACATTTAAACAAATGCAAGAAACACTTGTTAGCAGGTATGCTCTGCTACAACAAACACTGTCATCCCTTTATTAATAAATATAACCTGTACCTTTTACTTACAAATTACATCACTGTTTACTGAACTAGTGACTTTCTTACTTGAGTTAAAGTCATACAAAAGAACAAAACCATTCTCCTCAAACACACCCTCTATAAAAAGCAACAAAATTGTTTGAGATGCACAAATCCACTCCTGCTGTTAAATTTTGTCATGAACACATGAGTTGCGTCACTAGTGACTGCAACTGAACTACTAAACTCACATTCATTTCCAACTATGATGTAAACTCAAGTTTTGTAGCTGAACGATTGAACGCTAACATACAATATCACCTAGCTTGTAAGCTAGTCTACACAAACAGTGAGTCCACAGTTAGTCAGTCTACACAATTAGTCCACAGTAGGTCAGTCAGTCTACAGCAGTGGTGGGCAACCTGCAGCCTGTGAGAGTAATCTCTAGTTTGTTTACATTTGCATAGCCACCTGCAGCTTCCAGTGGCCGCAGTCCGCCGTTCCAAATATTTGGGGAGGGAAACACTGTTTTTAAAGAACTCAAATTTCCGCTTCTTCAATTATGAGGTGAAAAAGGTCCCCAAAAGTCATCCCACAGCAAAAAGGAAGACAGGACTTGACATATCTTAGGTAAAAACAAGTAGAACAGATAAGACTTACTTAAGAATCATTTTAGTTTAAGAGTGTTCTATATAGCCACACTTGTAAGATGCACTATTCAGCACCACAGAGCTTTAGAATCCTTCTAAAAAAGGTACCTTGGCTTCCATGAGTTCCCAAGTGCCACACAAAATTTTGAAGTCAAGGTTACAAAAGGCCACATGGTCCCCACCCACCTTAGATCATCCTGCTAAACTCCAGAATCCTACGAGAATAGCACTCCAGAAAGACTATGCAGAGGTAAAGAATTACATTTATTGGTAAGTAACTTGCCTTTCTTCTTCAACGTGACCAGGGTCATACCAAGTTCAGGGTCCATTTTGGTCAATTTCACTGTCACAGGATCGTAAAAATTGTAGATTTCATTATTTCAGCTATTTAAATCTGAAATTTCACAGTGTTGTAATTGTAGAGGTCTTGACCTAAAAAGAAGTTTGGGGGAGAGGGAGGGGCTCGCAAGGTTATTGTGTGTAAGTGGGGTTGCGGTACTGCTGCCCTTCTACGCTGCTGATGGCGGTGGCACTGCCTTCAGAGCTGGGCAGCTGGAGTGGCGGCTGCTGGACGGGAGCCCAGCTCTGAAGGCAGCAGCAGAGAATTAAGGATGGCATGGTATGCAAAGTTTCCCTGAACACTGGGCCCTAGTGAAACCCTGGAGGTAAGGGGAGCTCAGCACCAACAAAAGCCCAGTAAGCCATGGACTCAGAGAGTCCATTATTCTAAAGCAGGGGTTGGCAACCTCTGGCACGCGGCTCACCAGGATAAGTACCCTGGTGGGCTGGGCCAATTCGTGTACCTGCCGTGTCGGCAGGTTCGGCCAATCGCGGCTCCCACTGGCCACGGTTTGCCATCCCAGGCCAATAGGGATGGTGGAAAGCAGCGCAGGCAAGGGACATGTTGGCTGCAGCTTTCCACCGCCCTATTGGCCTGGGACGGCAAACCATGGCCAGTGGGAGCCGTGATCAGCCAAACCTGCCGATGCAGCAGGTAAACAAACTGGCCCCGCCTGCCAGGGTACTTACCCTGGTGAGCCATGTGCCAGAGGTTGCCAACCCCTGTTGCAAGGGAAACAACACTGGTCAGCTGAAAAGACAACACCAAAGTCCCTGACAAAGGCTTCCCGTCACTGATTAACTTTGGCAATGAAGCCAGCTTCTTTGGTACTGGAGCAACCATAGAACCATACCTTAAGTGCTTAGGTGAGTTAGAGCTAGATAACATTAATCCTGGCACCAAGGGCGTCTACCTCCCCATTTAAGGGATTTTTGAGGTTGTTCAGTCTCCTCCATCCTTGCAACGAAACAGGATCCCAACTTCAAAATAGATCCAAAGGTCTGGAATGCAGGGTTAGTCAAGAGCAGTGGTTCTCAAAACTTCTGTACTGGTGACCCCTTTCACACAGCAAGTCTCTGAGTGTGATCCCCCCCCTTATAAATTAAAAACACTTTAAATATATTTAACACCATTATAAATGCTGGAAATAAAGCAGGGTTTGGGATGGAGGATGACATCTTGCCACCCTCTCTATGCAATGACCTCACGACCCCCGGGCAGTCCCAACACCCAGTTTGAGAACCCCTGGTCAAGAGGAATGCCTGGTGTCAACGTGCCATAAAGGGACAGCATACCAAGCAACTTTTCTGAGAATAGGCTTCCCTCCAGATACAACAGACAGCAGGTACTGTATGTGATACCCGGGGTGCAGTCCAGACCAGTGGGATGCTGTATCACTCTTGCCCTGCAACCTGGGATGCCTTACAATGCCTTGTTGAAGTAGCTTCCTCCTGAGCAGCTCACAAACAACCTTCCAGCACGCAAGCTACATCCTGAGTGTGTCTGCATAACTGCAACATGCCAGCAACACTTGGGTTACATTCTGGCTTTTGCCAGCTTTGGTTACTTATGCAGGGTGACTCCCAGTCCTCTCAGAAATGTATGTTATGTACTGCCCAGACCTCTCTTGGACAGTTAAATGTATTAAGTCTATTATTCCTTTAAATGAATAACATACACTAGCTTGTTACCTTAAAGTTACCCAGACACTTTAACTTAAACATATTGGATTAGATAAAAACAAGTGTATTAACTACAAAGAGACAGACTTTAAGTGAGTACAACCAATGAGGCACAGAAGTCAGAAATGGCTGCAAGAAAATAAAGATAAAAATGCTTTCCACTACCTAGCTTAAATTATATTAGATTCAAAGCAAAGTTTCTCACCATATGCTTCCAACAGCATTACTGACCAAAATCTTCAGGTCAGGATCCCTTCCCTCAGTTTTTTCACCTGCATGAGCTCTGTTTTCTCCCTTCACCTTTTCCGTCAAGCTGGAGGCAGTCCAAGCATCTAAATGCCACAGAAACGACTACCTACCAACTTTCTAAAACTATGCCTGCTCGAAGGGCAGCCGTAATAAATTAAGAGATTCTTGACTGGAAAACATATTCTCTAGGCATGAAATAAAGACCCCTATGCTTGCAAAAGGCCATAAAACAGAAAGAACTGCAGCAGTTGGAGACTGCACGACCACTTATAAAATTTGGCTTAGAACATCTGGTGCTGCGGAGGGCGGGTCACTCAAATGGTCCCAACAAGCACTCTTTTTCTTGAAGGTTCCTGAAGTTCAAAAACACTAGGGGGAGGAAGTAGGAATATGCAGAAGCTACATCAAATAATTTTTTTAAGCATAGGAGATAATATTAGGCTATACTAATAAATAACAAATCAAAGAAGGGCACCTTTTCCCTGTCATTTTTAAGGGTATGTCTACACTACAAATGTGAGAGCAGCACAGCTGCAGAGCTGTAGCTATGCTGCTGTAGTGTAGATGTTGCCACAGTAATAGAAGAGTTTTTTCCCCATCACTGCAGTAAATACACACAAAAACAACCACCCCAAGAGGTGATAGCTTTTCCATCAACCTACAAGAGTCTTCACATGATTTGGGTCCCCTTAATTTCATCTCTCAGGAGGCGTAAATTTTTCAGTGACAGTTATGTTGTAGTGACATAGTTGTATGTGTAGACCAGGCCATAGTAGCATCTTCAGTAATCTTAAGAGAGTTTGGGATGCTTAAATGCCACTTGTTTGTTTCCCATGCAATCTCAAAGGATACTCAACCATTTTCTCTGTTTTTACATTCTCTGTGTTTTTACAACAAAGAACAGAGACTCATTTTTGAACTTTAAAATTAAATGATACTCTTGCGGTTTTAAACAGATCGACACACTACAAAAGACCTTTCAGATCATGTTAACTTTTATGGAACCTTATCTTCCCCCCTCTCTCACAGATCAAACTACTCCCACCTAATTCAAAGCCATCTGAAGTCCTATGCAACATCTCCTCTCAGCCCAACTGATAAAGACCAACATGTGACTAAACTTCACCAGTGGCAGGAAGAGGGCAGAAAACTGACTATCGTTCTTGTTGAGCAACTCCAGTGTTGCAATTTTCTTTGAAGAAGCTAAAAAATACCCTTTTCCTCCGCCCCTCCCCTGTACACTCGCTGCCACCACCGGGCAAAACAGGGAAGGGAGCAGCCACCGTTCTGCAGAAGGGATCTGAGAACCACCTGGAGAAGGGATTGAAAACCAGCCCCAGATCTGCCAAACGAGGGGGGAGGGAAGAGAGAAAGGAGGCTTCATTGGGCAGAGTCACTTGTGATCTCTCCCCCGAGGGGGGGGGGGGAGTCTCGCCCCACTCTCCCGTTTGTGCCGCAGCGAGACACTTCTCCCGTCAAACCGCCCTAGCTCCGCGCCCCGACCCTCGGCAAAGCCCCAGCTCGGGTAGGAACCGGCCACGCGCCGCGCCGCGACGGCAGCTTCCCTCCGGGCGGGCATCCCCAGCCGCAGCCCAAGCGCGGTCCCGCGGGAAAGCGGAGACGTTGCACTCACACGCAGTTCCCGCTCTCACACGGACACACGCAAGGTCCCTTCTGCCCGCCCGACCGCCTCCCGCAGTCACTCACCTGCCCAGGCAGAGGCGGCAGCAGCAGCTGCTGCCCCTGAGGCGCCGCCGCCTCCCAGCCAGCGCGGCAGCAACTGAGTGGCCCGTCACCAGTAACTCACATGGAACCGCGAGGCCTCGGGATGCGCGCGCGCGGACGCCTAGAGCTGAGGTGAGAGGGAGGGCGGTTACCTAGGCAATAGCTTCCCCCTGATTCTGCCCCGCCCCCAGCAGCCCAGCCAATCCGATTGCGACTTTCAACAGCAGTCTGGGTTGGCTTCCCGCTGGTTCGTGCTGAGAGCGCAGGTTAGAGGTGCGGAGGGCGGCTCAGGCTGGGAGCGGCGATTGCCCCTGAAGTGCAACGCAAAGTGGGGGAAGGGACGCGCTCGGGAGGAGCCCAGGCAGGGTGGCTTGTATCATGGACGGGCCTGTGAAGCCGAACGGAGGGACCCGGGCAGAGGGCGCTGGAAATGGGCTGGGCGAAGGAGCTTAGGCAGGGAACAGAGGCCCTAGGCTACAGCGGGCAGGGAGGGGCGAGAGGCTATTACAGCACGTGCTGAGCTCCTCTTTCAGAATCCGGACGGCTCCATTACGGCTGATACCCTGTGTGGGGGCACCTGCATTGATGGAAAGTATGGGGAGATGGCAGTTATCCATACAAAGAGTCCTGTGGCACCTTAAAGACTAACAGTTGTATTGGAGCATGAGCTTGTGTGGGTCAATACCCACTTCATCACACATGTAATGTAAATTTCCAGAGGCAGGTATAAATATGCAGGCCAAAATCAGTCTGGAGAGAACAAGGTTAGTTCAATCAGGGAGGATGAGAGGCCCTCTTCCAGCAGTTGAGGTGTGAACACCAAGGGAGGAGAAACTGCTTTTGTAGTTGGCTAACCATTCACAGACTTTGTTTAAGCCTGAGCTGATGGTGTCAAATTTGCAAATGAACTGAAGCGCAGCAGTTTCTCTTTGAAGTCTGTTCCTGAAGGTTTTTTTTGCTGCAGGATAGCTACCTTTAAATCTGCTATTATGTGTCCAGGGAGGCTGAAGTGTTCTCCTACAGGTTTTTGTATATTGCCTTCCTAAGATCTGACTTGTTTCCATTTATCCTTTTACATAAAGACTGTCCAGTTTGGTCGATGTACATAGCAGAGGGGCATTGCTGGCACATGATGATGTACATAACATTGGTGGCTGTGCAGGTAAATGAACCGGTGATGTGGCTGATCTGGTTGGGTCCTGTGATGCTATCGCTGGTGTACATATGTGGGCAAAGTTGGCATTGAGGTTTGTTGCATGGATTGGTTCCTGGCTAAGAGCTGTTATGGTTTGGTGTGTGGTTGCTGGTGAGAATATGCTTAAGGTTGTCGAGTTGTATGTGAGCGAGGACTGGCCTGCCACCTAAAGTCTGTGGAAGCGAGGAATCATTGTCCAGGATGGGTTGTAGATCACTGATGATGCATTGGAGAGGTTTAAGCTGAGGACTGTAGGTGATGGCCAGTGGAGTTCTGTTGGTTTCTTTCTTGGGCTTGTCTTGTAGCAGGAGGCTTCTGGGTACACGTCTGGCTCTGTTGATTTGTTTCCTTATTTCCTCGTGCGAGTATCATAGTTCTGAGAATGCTTGTGAAGATCTTGTAGGTGTTGGTCTCTGTCTGAGGGGTTGTAGCAAATGCGGTTGTACCTCAGCGCTTGGCTGAAGACAATTGATCGTGTGGTGCGTCTGGGGTAGAAGCAGGAGGCATGAAGGTAGGCATAGCGGACGGTGGGTTTTTGGTTTAGGGTGGTGTTAACATGACCATCACTTATCTGTACTGTGGTGTCTAGGAAGTGGACCTCCCGTGTAGATTGGTCCAGGCTGAGGTTGATGGTGGGGTGGAAGCTGTTGAAATCATGGTGGAATTCTTCCAGAGTCTCCTTCCCATGGGTCCAGATGATAAAGATGTCATCAGTATAGAGCAAGTAGAGTAGGGGCGTAAGGGGGCGAGAGCTGAGGAAGCCTTCTTTTAAGTCAGCCGTAAAAATGTTGGCATATCGAGAGGTACCCATAGCGATGCCACTGACTTGAAGGTATAAATTGTCCCCAAATCTGAAATAGTTGTGGGTGAGAACAAAGTCACAAAGTTCAGCCACCAGGTTTGCTGTGATAGTATTGGGGATGCTATTCCTGATGGTTTGTAGTCCATCTTTGTGTGGAATGTAGGTGCACAGGGCTTCTACATCCATAGTGGCCAGGATGGTGTTTTCTGGAAGATCACCGATGGATTGTAGTTTCCTCAGGAAGTCAGTGGTGTCTCGAAGATAGCTGGGAGTGCTGGTAGAGTAGGGCCTGAGGAGAGAGTCTACATAGCCAGCTAATCCTGCTGTCAGGATGCCAATACCTGAGATGATGGGGCGTCCAGGATTCCCAGGTTTATGGATTTTGGGTAGCAGGTAGAATATCCCTGGTTGGGGCTCTAGGGGTGCGTCAGTGTAGATTTTTTCCTGTGCTTCTATAGGGAGTTTAGCGAAGGGAGTGTCCGGAGTAGATAGTGCAGTTTCTTAGTATATTCCTCAGTGGGATCTGAGGAAAGTGGCCTGTAGAATTTGGTATTGGAGAGTTGTCTGGCAGCCTCCTTCTGGTACTCAGACCTGTTGATGATCCATAATGCACTCAGCCTCCTTCAGCCTGCCATTCCTGTCAGCAAACCCCAACATTAGGGAACGGTCATGAGTGCCCAGGTGCACAAGGGGCTAGCCTCACTTAGGCACTCCAATGTGAAGACTTGTACCAGGATCAGGCTGTGGGTACACGGCAGGTGAAGGGCAAGGGCTGCCCCAGGATGGGTATCCAGTGGCAGCTACTCAGCAGTTACAGCAGTCTTTCCCCAAGGCCTCAGTCTAGGATTTGGCAATGCACCCATGAAAGATTGGGCTGGGACTCAATTCTGCTGCTCATTTGCTGTATAATGGAAAACTAATGAGTTTGTTTTCATTTTAACAGTGTTCCTGGAAATGGCTGGATAAGTGCCAAGTCCAATGTTGAGTAATAGTCTTACCGCCATTCTCTGACACCTGACCTGGCCACAACAGTGTAATTGTTTCCTGAGCAGGAAACAAGAGGGTAAAAAGATCTTACTATTCCTTATTTTTATCATACTATGTGTGAAACTGGCCTTAGGTTTTGTAGAGTCCTTAGTGAAGTAACTTACAGAGTTGACCCCAGATCTCTTCCACAAGAGAAACTGTACTCAGGTGCCCTCTGACTTGCAGTGGCCCTGCCTTCCCTCACCCCCAAATCTTGGTTATTCAAAAGTGAACCTAGAAGCAGCAAGGGCCTGTGGACAGCAGAGGTGGCAGAGGCCCACAGAAACACAGAATCCTACAGTCCTGGTTACATACTGGTGGCAAGTCTCCCCCAAGACCAAAACTAGAACAACTACTATGGGTGGTTCTACTTAAGAGCAGCCTTGATTGCACTGCTGTTTTTTGTGCTGACAGTTTTTTTGATGTAGTGAGACTGCATCCATTACTTATTCATTATAGCAAAACATCACATTATAAATAAATTCTGTTATTGCTACTACTATACAATTCATCTTAAGTTAGTATCCTCCCTCAGGGCATCTCTAGAAAACTGCAAGTTACATAATATATTATTTAAAGGGTGCTAGCCTCCCATTCTTGCATCTTTGCCGTGAGGATTCTTACAAATTAGGGCCATATTTTAAAAGATTGAAAGAGGTTATCTTCAGTGTTCACACACAGCTGGGAAAGGTTCTTAAAAGAAGAGTACTTTAAAATGGCTGTTGGAAAATAACAGGGAAGGTTTTATTACAGTAGCTCCTTTCCCTGCAGCAGCTGATCCATGCTAAATCCTCATTTTAAGAATCTTGTAACGGAACTGCTACAGAAAATGATGTGGAAACCAATAAATGCCACTGAAAGGACTTAAAAATAGGCAAACTGTCTTTTAAAGACAATCAAAGAAAAGGAAATTTGAATGTTGTTTTTGTGTACCTGTAACTTATTAAATACACATGCTATTCCTGTGTACCTGTAACTCAGACAAAATGAATTTTGCACACAGTGAGCGTAGGCTCCTGCTCCCACTGAGGTCAATGCCAAAATTCATATTGACTTCAATAAAAGCAGAATGAAGCTTTAGTACCTTATTTTTTTCATATTTAAAATGGAATATAGTCATGGTAAGCATATTAAAAACACTTCCTTAGTGTAGTAATAACACTTTATATTATGGTAATTTTTTTTAATCTTTCAGCTTTGAATAGAAGCAAAAGTGAAATTGATCAGTATTTTTATTTTCAATTTCACTTTCAGATACTCATGCACTAACAATGCATAATGTTAGGTTTGGCAAAATTGTAGCAGAATGTTTGTTCCACTCCAAGATTTTGGGAACAATGAGGAACTTCAATCCCAACTCTCTCCAGTTAACCTAGGTATTGCATGGGAGGTCGGTGGGTGATGCAATATTTAGGCAAAATGTCAAGTTACACAGGAATCAATAATAGAGCTTGCCTACCATGTGTCAGATTTTTGCACAACCTTACTCTTCATTGTTTGTCTGAATTAATAGTTTCTGTCAGTGCTTATTTTCAGTTCCTTTAAGATTATTTAATATCAAGGATAAAATGTAACAGTTCTTTCTGAATATCATGGTCTTAAAGAATATCTAGGAATATGATAGACGCTTCTGTATAGAAAAAAAAAGGTAACATTTGCTAATACTTTAAATGAAAAATAAACTCATCAGGTGGGAGTTTTGATCATACAGATACTTATCTCTCCGTAGGTCAAGTTGTCACAGGTAGCAAGCTAACACATGCACTTTTGGTCATCACTCTAATTCATTCTAATTAAACCAATCCATCTGAGTTTTTTTGTGTTCCTCTCCCAAAGGAGATTTGTTTGCGGAAACAGGTAGCATGAAAAATTAGAAATATTTGACTCTTGGAGAACTGTTCTACTTTATTATTATTTGAAATATTAAATCTCAAACATCTAGGTTTAGAAACTTAGTTGGTATTAGTGATACTTCGTAGTACTTTGACTGTTTTCTGGAAAGGCTGCGTGGAAATTGTTTAGAAAACGCTTATTTATTCTGGCTTTTGCAAATTTTAGGTTGTTCTGCATGTGCCAATGCAGTTTTTATAAGGTGCAAACCAGCTTGGTTTTGCTGAACCTTTAGTGCACTGAGCAAGGAGGCTGGGATTCATAAACTCTGGAGTCTGCAATCTGCCATCCTCTCACTTTAATAATGATATTTTATAGTTGAACAGCATCTGTTATCCACAGAACTCAAAGTACATTATAAAAAAAACTAATATTGGGTAGGCAGTTACCATTATACTTATTTTACACATGTGAATCAACTTCAATGGGGTTGCGCCCCCTTGGAGATCATACATGCTTGAGATTTTAGATGGTAAGCTCTTTGGAGTAAAGACTCTTTTAAGTGTGTGTCTATACAGCTCCAAACACAGTGTCAGTTCTTAAATAATAAGGGTATTGAAGAGGTCTCAACCACTAGGTCTTTGATGAAGACATGAAGATATTTGGAGTTAACAGGTCACCTTCCTGTGATATTGTGATACTTGTCAAATTCCTATCTATCACGAATGGTGCACAGAATGGCAAGAGTCTGGGACAGAATTAAAGTTGTCTGAAGTATTTTAAATCTGCATTTTTATATTCTCTACTACTTGGGAGAGAGAAAAAGGGGAGGTTTTAAATGTAACCGTAACTTTCAATTTTACTTTTCAGTCTCTCTCTGAAAAGAACTTTCTATTAATCTTCCCCCCCATCCCCAGCTATTGTTATACACAACAACAGTGTAACAAAGGTTTTATCTGGGAATTTTGTATCTGAATCATGTCTGTTCATGTAAAACCATGTACACCTAGGGCACATTTTTGGTCACTGAGAACATGTAATACTTTTGGGATGATGGGTGATAGAATACATGCTTTGTATTCATATTACTTTAGCCACTGCTTTACCAAGAGAGCTGAGAAGGGAAAAGGAACTGCTTTACCAGGAAAAGACATTAACACACAAGGTAAGTTTGCAGATAGGACTAAAGTACTGTAGGGATAGATGCAAACACCTACAAGAAAAAAAGAAAAAACACAAAAAATAGAGACTGCAAGACTGTTGATAGGAAGGAAAAAAAGATGAGGGAGCAGGGGTGCAGAAATCAACGTAATGTACTGAGAGAAGTATCCAAAACAACAGCTACATAGTAGGATGGAAATCCTTAGAAAATAATTGGGGCCAAGCAGAACTACAATGTAATTGTGAGTGGCAAACAAGATATTATCTTACTTCGCTTTTTGTGATATGGTGGTAACAATAATCTTCACAGGATAGTTTATGCACAGGCACTCTTTTGAAAAGTACCAGATAAGATCAGAGCCCTGGTGAATATATTTTTTTCTCCTGAAAAAACATGTTCTATCTCAAGCTGCGAGAGTACAATTTTGAGAGTATAATGGCCACTCTATTTGCCACACAGTCACTCCTTTATCAGTATGACGACATCTATTATAATACATATAAGAAGCTTTAGAACTTCTTCCATAAGAAAAGTAATGTGACAAACTCCTAATATAGTAGTGAGGGACTACCCAGTTCCGTACAATTTTGGATTTTGGGAATCTGTCAAAATGAGATGTACAAAACTAGTTTGAATTTGCAGCCCTTTTCCCTGTATTTTAAACTTTTTTCCTTAGCTGTATTAAAGAAAAGATTATGAGCCTATATGATATATGGAAAAGAAAAGGAAAACCATCTGTAAAAGCTAAGCTGAGACAAGTTGTACCCTGAAGTATATGCAATTATATAAATCCTGTAATTTTTTTGTTCAATTTGCCTCTTTTCCTCTCTGTACCCCTCACTCCATCCCCCTCTCAGTTTCTATCTGTCACTGCTTCCCCTCAATTCTACTTTACCCATAGATTTTCATTAATTTTTTTCTCTGCCCTTTCCCTCTTCCTACCCTGTCCCACTCTCCATAGAACAGAAAACAGATAAGTTTTATTTAGGAGTGTGTTCAGCATTAGATAAAATGAGTTCACCTATCCTTAACAGTAATGTAGGTAGAAAGAGAATTTAGGATTTGAGTTCTTTTAGGTTGATCCATTAAGGAGAGCTGGCACTGGTATGGGTATTGGTTTCAGATAAGTATACTTTACAGGCTCTGAAATGGCTACTTTACCCATAGGGCTGGTATGACTTCCCCTTCTGAGTAAGGGTGTTAGCCACCTTCTGTCCAAAAAACACTTATGCCGCACCTTGTTAAATATGTTCTGTGTTGGCCAGCACTGCTTTTTATTTGCTTCTATCCTCTCTCATTCAGAACAGAATGCAAAAGACATAAAGGAAACACCTAAAGGAAAACATCAGTCTGCAAAAACAGGGCATTGTTAGAAACAAGGAGTGAACTAATTTAAAAGGAGACTGAAACAAAGATTTTCCCCTTCAAAGGTGCTCTGCAAGTGATTTTTTTTTAACTGAACTTGTTCCCTTTTTTACTTCTTATGATACACAAAGAACTTAAACTTTTTCCTGTATTAAAGATTGTTCTGCTCATTATCTTAGATGCCAGGAATGTCAGCTCTGCTCTTCCCTAGTTTTGCTGCAAGATCCACTTGTTATCTCAAAGAATAAACATTGTTAACTCTTCCATCCCTTAAGTTAGGGAGTAAGATGGTGAATCTTTATTGTTTTGGAGAAAGAATATTGTTAGTGATTCAAGTTAAAAAGGTGTTAACTGTTTACATTTTTTTGTTATTGTTATCAGACCTATTTCCTGTTATTTGTTTAAATGTTATTTCAACCTTGGCCTACATTTTCCAAACATGGGTGCCTGAAGTTAGGTGCCAAAAACTATATTTAGGCTCCTAAAATAAAAAGTGGTTATAGGTACTACAGCTCCTAGTGACTTCAGTATGTGAAGAGAGAATATTCATGAAACCTACAGAAGAATTCTGTGTATGAGGTCAAAATATTGCAACACATGGAATATTGCAACAGTTTGTAATTGATGTGATAAAGAAGTAGCTGGATATGGGTAGGGGACTATTACATCAAATTCAACACAGAACACAGGCTATAAACCAAAGAGATCATACTGGATTATTTCCTTCTGTATAATAATTTTAAAACAATATGATATCAGCACTGGCCATGGCCATTATGAGTTGGAGTGTACAGTTAAAATGCTAATGGATATGAAAAGGGAAACTTGGCAACCAGTAGAACACTGATTTTTTTTAAACCAAAATGTTAATTTAGAAGGTATATTGTACAGTTATGTGCTGGTCTCTTCTGACCCTTGCACTACCATGTATCCCTATTATAAGCTTCTCTTTGTTTCTCACAGCTAATACAATGAAGGGGGAGGCAATGGCAAATAATAGGCTGAGTGACATCAGACTGAAAATGCAGATGTCAGACAAAACGGATATACAGCTTGGCTAACGAAGCCAGAGCCTGCAGCAAGAAGTTTTCAATAGTGCTTTGCTGTATAAAGTTATTTAACATTTACAAAATTAACTGCAAAAAATTTACTGTTAATGCAACATTGTTGTTGAGAATTGACAGTATCTGCAAAAGTGACAGGAAATTCAGACTACTCCAGCCTTACCTGTAACAAAATGCTCAGCAGCTCAGGTTGTTATGTGTACGTCATTCTGGTGCTCCAGTCACTCAGCTGGCTTGCCACTGAATAAAAAGAGTCCAATTTAAGGTCTCCAGCTTCATATTCAAGCTCTCAGTGGAATCAGCCCAAGCAACTCCAGAGATTACCCACCCCCCAGAGTCGTTGACCTCTCATGCCAGCTGCAATCCACCGGAAATATCAGACTATCAACCAATAGCCCCTAAAGCTTTTCAAACAGCCTAAAGGATCTAAATTTCTAATCTGGAACTAAGGCAGAAAGAAGGTGCCTCCTGAATGCTGCCATCCTGGACTGAGGCATATATCCATGCTGATACTGTCCCAACTAAGCAGCAAGCATTTGACAGAGATGCCAATTCAAATCTTTTGGTGAAGGCAAACAATTGCCTATCACTGATTATTATTATTATTATTATTATAATATTCCAGTAGCCCCAATCAGATGAAGGGGTAGGGATGCCATTAAAAGATTGAAGCTTCCCTTAAGAGCTTACAGACTGAATAGACAAATCAGATGAAGAGTGATGGAAAAGGAATCAAGCACACTAGCTGTAGTCCATGATAAGTGGCTATGTGAAAACTACATATGTTTTTTAAAAATTTTTTTTGTTGTTTTTTAAAATATAAATTTGGGAATAGGGCAAGGGGGGAAGGAGATGATGTAATAGAAGTGCACGAATAGTAGGAAAAGGAAGGAAGGGCAAGACAATATTGAGAAGGGAGGGAGGAAAAGGGGGAGAAATACAGGAAGGATGGAGGGGAACACTATGTCTGTTTTCTAGGTATGAAAAAAACAACTGCAGAGCAGTTCCTGGCAGAACATCAGTATCACCAGTCAACTGAAGCAGCAACCCATGGTCAGCAGAATCAAAATCTGTTGAGAGGTTCAGCATGAGAATAAATGCCAATTGACCTCAAATTAACAAAGATAATTCATGACCATGACAGGTGTCGTCCCAATGGAATGTTGGGGGAGTGTCCAGCTGCACATGGAATTGACAAGCTCTGCCTTCTCAACCACTTCTCCAAAGGAGGTAAAGTTTAAGATCATGCAGGATTGAACAGCAAATAGTTCCACGTCAAAGGAAAGTATCTTGAAGATACTTCAGTGTGTTTAAGAATTGTCAGCACCCTCTCCTTGCTCAGTGAGGTTTTAGCAATGCCTCTTAATATTGACACCATGGCTACCACACTTCCTTTGAGACACCAATATGAATACGGATCAGGACCACAAGTGGTGGACCTAAAGAAACCGAGAAGACAACAGATACCTCCATCAGAAACTAAATTTACTCCAAATGGTTGAGGACACGTCATGTTTTTTTTGGCCTCAGTCACAGCATTTTTGTATGTTTCTTTCCAACTCCAAATGGCTCCTCTGTTAAATCCCCTCCCATCTACACATCAGCCATTTCAGCTCCTGGGGATTACTTTTAAGACTTGGTGGTCTCCAAGCACCAGAGACAATCAGGATGCAGTGAGAGGCCAGGAAGCTGAAAGCCCCTGCTAACAACTGATAGCTTACCCTAACAGCTGCTGAGTGACACCCTGATTTGAAGGGGAGAACAGATACTGTTCTGTGTTTGTACAACACCTAGAGCAGTGGGATCCTGAACCATGATTAGGGCTCCTAGGGGCTTCAATAATACAAATAATAAGATATACCTTGATCTCAGTAAAGAGCCCACAGAAGCTATTACACATGTGCAGAAGCCAACTTTGAATTGCTCATAACTTTATCACACTCTTTTTTCAGTCTTGGTTGTGAACATACACTTCAGGGGCTTTTGACTTACCATATTTCAAAGTTCAGCTACAATTTAAGTCTCTGTGTAATGAAAGCTGTAGAAATTTTTCTTCTTAAAGGAGGATATGTATATTTTTCACCATTGCAGAACTCAAAATTGATAAAAAGATTTTATCTCATATGGCATGAGCCTTTAAACTGTCCCAAATATTTAAAGACATGCGGTCATCTGAAAGGTTTCAAGTCATTTAAATACTTATATGTTGTCTTAAATATTTAAAGCACTTTTAAGGGTATAATTTTCAGCGTATGATGGTACTTAAAAAATAATCTTTAAGTAGCCATAAACATTTAAGTCCTAGCAAATTAAATGCCAAAAAAATAGTATGAAATGTTAAGATTGTACAGTTAAACTAATCAAAAATTTGGAAATGCAAACTTAAGGTGCCAATCACTGTGCTAACTCAGTTATGTTACATGTACAGTGTATATACTATACACATACAGCATCTTCTGTTTGCTGTTTTTGCTAAATGCATAGGTTAATGTGTTGCTGTTTATGTCAGTAAATGTATATCATAATACGTACAAGAATTTAAACACAGCTGGGACAGCGTTGCTAGTGGAATCCAAATTCTTGTATTCCTGACTTTCAGTGACTTCAACTGAGCAACCTTATAGTGTGGTTATGGTCAAAAACAAAAGTGCTACTTCCTCAAAAGACTTGCTACCTGGGTGTATTTGAAATTTATTTTAAATTATAAAAATAAAGTGTTTACTGCCCTCTGTTTGTTTGTTTTGTTCTGTTAGCCTTGCAGAGCCAATACAGCCAAGAGAGATTGAACTGGATTATTTTTTGATTCAAGCACCATCTAGGGAATTGTTAACTAAGATGCAACTGCAGAATCATTACAAGTGATGTTGTACAAACTAGAGAAAACACAATCTCACCATAAGATGAGAAAGCCAAGCTTGTTGTTAGAAAAATAATATATATTTACTTGTAAAATAATCAAATTAAGGACCTGATCCTGCAAGTTGTTGCATACCCTCCACTCCTGTTACCACTCAGCAATTTGTCAGATCAGGCCTTTTGTACAGATCTCTTTGAGAGTGAGTAAACATGGAATCCTATAATATCCTGTTCACAGAATGACATTGTCGTCTATAACATCACTTTAACATTTAACCCATTTTTTATGTAATCTTCCTATCAGCCATTATCTCAATTCAATTGCTCACATGTAGTGACCTGGACTCATACTCAGTACCAACATTCCTGTGCAGCATTAGGAATAGCTGCATTGTTAGAGTTTCCATTCTTTGGATGAGATATTAAACTGAGGTCCTTTGTGTTATTTCTGCTGATTGTTCTAATTGAAGTTAAAGATCCCATGACACATTTTGAAAATGTGGCTAGCTCATTTATTCTTTTACTTAAAGCCGGTTCTAATGGGTTAGCTATTTCTGAAAGTATAATAGATGCCATATCTACCTACATAAATTTGTACTACACCTCTACTCCAATATAACACTGTCCTTGGGAGCCAAAAAAATCGTGCCGCATTATATTGAACTTGCTTTGATCCATCGGAGTGCACAGTCCCGCCCCCGTGGAGTGCTGCTTTACCGCGTTATATCCGAATTCATGTTATATCAGGTTGTGTTATATTGGGGTAGAGGTGTACCAATAACTAGCTTATCACTTCTGGAATATTATAAGAAAATCAGATGCTATTCTTCAAAATTAATTGAGTGATAGTACTGCCTGAAATATGTAATAGGGTTAGAGTTTTAAACAATTATAAAAGGATAATAAATAGCTTGTGATAACATTACAGTGAGCCAGTTTCTGACACCCTTACAATAAATAGTACCTTACTCCTTGAAACAGGAGTAACACCACTGAAGTCAATGAGATTTCTCATGTGCTTAAAGTTATGTTTATGTCGCTTGCTGAGGCAGGGGTGACACGAGTAAGGACTTGTCTACACTGGAAAGTTTTTTCAGTATAGCCTAACATACAAATTTAAACCAATATAGTTTAAACCAGTATAATGCCCCCATTCAGACAATCTTATTCCACTATCTGTGCATTTTTTCGGTTTAATTTATGTCACTTTGGAAGAGATTTAATTTAAACAAAAATAAATAAATACAAATAAACCCATTCTTATACCAGAATAGGAGTGCCCATGTAGGTGGGTTAGAGCAGTATAACTATATTGATGTAAGTGGTAAAACTTTCTTGTGTAGGCAAGGCTGGAGGATGGCAGAATCTAGCACATTATTCTTCTATCCAAATGGCAACAGCATATATCATTCCTCATTACTATGTCACCTTGTCTACTGTTGGAAAACAATGTCTAGTTATTAATTAAAGAGTGCATGCGCTATCAATTAAAATAAAATCTCAGGAAACATGATAACAAAGCTAAACTGTCCAATAGTTCTCAATTTAAACTGTAGTGTAGTTTATCAAAGGGTAGCATATAAAGATGTTTTTCTGTTGTCTCTCCTCTGCTTGGACACACTTTTTATATCCCCCAGATTAATGGTTTATTACTACTCTTAGCAAAGGGCAAAAACTAGACAGGAGATTAATAGTAAAAACTAGAACACAATTAAAGAATTTTAAAATAAAACATTTCTTCTTTCTTCCTTAGATCTGTTTTCTAGCCTATGCCTTTTCATTAAGACCATTTTGATCATATGGAGAATTTAATATTTCTCATGTGATTCAGTGTTGTGAAAAGTTAACAGAGTAATAATCAAATTGTATAAATGAAGATATACTTTTTGTAAATGAACAAGGTAATCAATCACATCCATAACCTGCAAAAACAGACTCATCTCTGAATTTGGCCTTGCATGAGTGTGAACTGGTATAACATACACCTTCGTTCAGTCTGCTTAGGGCCTTCTTCTCCTGACACCCAGAGCGCCATTGTAAGTCAGCAGTAACCGCAACACAAGATAATGGATTTGCATAGAGATAAAACTGGTGTAAGAGAGAAGACTCATGGCCATAGGGGCCATAAACCCTATGTAAATTACACCACCTTAGTCTCTCTTAGATTCAAATGCACTTATTGATGTGTAACTTGCACATTACCTCTGAATTTGGTCAGAGTGCCACTCGTTAATCATAAAGACTTCCTCAAACACAAACCTTCCTTTATCTCACCTGAACTGCATGTGATATGCAAAGCCAGAAGGAAGCTAAAGATGACTAGGTTAAATTACAGCTACCATAAATATAGCCATCACATTAAGTTTTTCTTTGGTAAATGAAGAGTTAACAATTGGATAACTTTTGTCTTCCTGTGATCTGAACTGGTTAATATACTCTACTTAACTAGAATCTAATATCAAAAAGCTGCTAGAGGCCAATAAAACTACAGTGATTGAAAAGTTCAGTATATGTAGGGCCCTTCATTTTCAGTTTTTACCAAAAGCCTCCAAAAATTCCCAGGTTTTGAGAAACCCAGTATTCAGGTTTTAACCTTTTAACCCAAATTTTGTAAGTGCCAGAACTCCCTGGGCCTGGCTCCCACCATGTACCGTCCCCGCCAGACAGCAAAGCACACGTGTGTTGGTTGGTGGCTGCTGCAGATTTGCTCAGGGAGCCAGGTCCCAGCACCCAAGACTCCTGAACATTGCCACAATTGGCCACTGGGAGCAGAAAGCTGCACCCAATAAGAACTGGCCCCTGTCCACTTCCCTGCTGAACAAAGCCCCTGGACCCAGCTCTTCAGTGTGACTGCAGGGCTCACCCACTTTCCCCTCATCCCCCTCCCCTCTGCCTGATGCGCTCCCTTGAGTGCCAGGCATCCCTGTCCCCCTCACACTGCCTCCTATGAATACCAGGCATCCCCTCCCACCACATGCTGTCTCCATCAGTACCAGACACCCCTTCTTCACCTGCCCTTGTGAGTAGCTGCGCCCTTCAGCATTGCCTGGGGATATGTGACTACCTGGAGAGAAGCCTCAGGGAACAGAGCCCTGGACAGAGCCCCTTCCTGACCCAGCTCTTTAGAGGAGTGCACGGTGCAGGGAGGAGGGTAGTGGCAGCCCCACTGCTTCTGGTGAATCTGTGTCTCGGGGAACATCTTCATAAGGATAAAACACCCATGGCACAGCCGTGGGGAGCCCAGGTCAGTTGACTTGGGCTGCAGGGCTAAACATCACTATGTAGACATTCAGGGTCAGGCTGGAGCTCGAGCTCTGAGACACTCCACCCTCTAGGATCCCAGAGCTCAGGCACCAGCTTAGCCAAACATCTCCACAGCGTATGACTACACTGCAAATAAAAACCTGTGGCTGACCCATGCCAACGGACTCAGGCTCATGGAGCTCAGCTGCAGGGCTGTATAATTGCGGTGTAGATGTTCGGGCTCGGGTTGGAGATGGGCCTCTAGGACCACGTGAGGTGAGAGGGTCCCAGAGGTCAGGCTGCAGCCAGGGCACCTACACTGCAGTCAGCTAGCCCAGGACAGTTATGGATTTTAACTTGCACTGTAGACATACCCTGTGTGACTAGGATCTGCAGGACTGCCATCAAGCATCAATGGTAGGATTATTCCCTGTTCTTTCATCTCCATCCCCTTCACAGATCCCACCCTCATGCTCTTCTTCTCCCCTCTGTTCTGCTTTCCTCTGTTGTCTCCTAGCTCCTACCCCTGTATCCCTCCTGTGTGACAGGAAAGAGAATGATTTTGGGATGGGGGTTATGTTCAAGTACTATTCCTTTTCTATTCTCTTCCATGTCCTTCAGGTGACACCAACCCATTTTGGTTGCTGAAGGATGCCTTTCCTGAGACACCATGGAATTTCTTTGCCCTGTAATACTTAAATGAGGTCTTTGCTGCGCAAAATTTAAGTACTAATTCACATCGTGACTAGAAAAGGTTGAAAATTGTCAGCATTCAAACAAGAAAAATTAATGAAGTACTTCTAATTTCTGACTGAAACCCTTCAGCCAGCATACGAAGTGCAGAAAAAATTGGAATTCTGTTCTTAAACAGACAACGTTCTCTAACACAGATCACAGGCAACAATGTCTGAAGAACTTTGTCACAAAAGCATATATGGGGAGATTCTAGGAAAAACAAATAAATCTTTTCATTTCCATTTTGCCAGAGAGTGGGAAACACTTGTAAAGCTTTTCCAAAGTTTTCATACAGAACTCTCAAAGAAGTAGAAAGCAGTGGTCACTTGTAATAGGTCCCCTAAGTCTTTTAAGAGTGATCACCATTCTGGAAAGTAATTGTGCTGTTTGACCTCCATAGCAAAAGTGTGGCCTTACTGATGAATGTAGACACTATATTTTTATCTTTTCCATCTTTGTGGCTCCTAATGAAGAAAAGGCCAAACTGGACAGCAAATTAAATGCATACATAATAATGCCTTTTCCAGACAATGGCGACATTGCTCCATTTGAATTTTGGAAAATCCATTGAACTGACTTCCCAACTTTGAGTTATGCTGCTTTCCCCGCCCTCGATGTCTCATCTGATGAGGATCGAATATTTCTACATGCAAGACTGCAGGAGAATGAGTCTTGAGTGGAAAAAAGAGACACTGAAAAAATTGTTGAGAGTCTACACTACCCAGGACTTTTGGATTTACATTGAAGCCCCTTATATCCAGGGTAATAGCAGAAAACTGTTAATAAACTGTTGTTAAAAGAAAATTAAAAAGAAATAAACCACAGCATTATATTTCTGTTACATTCAATACTCTTCGTTTTCTCTATTTGTTGTTCCTTCTCTGTCCTTCCATCCTGCAACATTAACACTGATAATTACCCAGAAAACTTAGATAATTTTTCCAGTAATTTTCACCTGTTTTTCAAGTTTTATAATAAACAAACACCTAAGAAATTCTAAATGAAATAAAAACCGGAAACAAGGGCCTTAATTATATGAAATCTTGATCTATGTAGTTAACAAGAAACACAAATGGAAATATACTGTATAATTTCACCAACAATACCAATTCTTAAGTACAAAAGGACTATTAGTTCACGTGATTCCCATCAGAATCCGAATTTTGAATTTCTTGGCTTTTTGTCAGTCACAATTATAATGAGAGTGTTTTTTTTAAAAAAGAAAAAATAATAGAAAGTGATAAAACTTGAATTTTAGGCATTTTCAAAGTATTTATATTTTTGACTGAAAATACGTAGATTGTCTACAAGCTTCTTAGGACTTATGAGTATCTATTCTTATCATATAAACTTTTACTACAGAATTGGTCTTATGGCCATGGGACCTGATCCAACAAACCAAGTCCCACTGACTTCTGTGGAAGTGGAGTACACTCAGCACAAGAAGGCACCTGTAGATAAAACTAAGTGTTTAAAATGTTTTTTCTTAAAATGTCATTTGTCAATAACTCTGGCCCGCCACCAAAAATACTACTTTCTGGTCAGTATATAATGAGGTTAAATTCTCACTATTTGGGATTAACACCATTTCTTCCAAACCCTAATCTCAAAAAGGTAGTGTTCAAATACATTTCAGATCAGCATCTACAAACTTATAGTCGCTGCTCATGGTAAACAATGCAACAGAGGTTCTGGGCATATCCCTAAATTATCAGTACATGTGTCATTTGTCATATAGACATTTCTTATTAGACATTGTTAGTCACACTGAATCACAGAGACATGCATTACTTCCAAGAATTCTGTTTTAAACTGGCTCTTCGAAATATATCTGCAACATCTTGACTTTTAGAGCTAAATTACCAACGTTGTTAATTTTGAAGTGTGGTTGAGGGACATCAAAAAAATTAATTTAAGAGCTTAAAGAGAAAAAAAAAGTCAAAAAAAAAATACACTAGCCTCAATTGTTTCAAGCTTTCTGTTGCATCTATTTTTAGATCGTCCTGTGTTCCCAATTACTCATTAAACTGTTTCTCTCACCCACTCTCCCTAGCAATCTATCATAACAAATTTGAAAGTCTTATTTATGTGAATCATCCTCCTTTTAAATTGAACAACCACACAAATGCTGCTGGTTCTATTTTTACAGTGGCTTTGCCAGCTAAACAAATCATATGATAGGTGAATCACACAATTACAGTCTGGATTCTGAGAGTGGATACAGAATGCAAATGGACTGATGCCAATTTAGCTTCATACTTTTCAATCTATCCCTCTCACATCTTCCATGTAATTCTGTGACATCCTTCACACCAGCAGTGGAGCTGCATTTGTCTTTCTTACAACACAGCTGTTTACTTTGGTCCCAATTCAACAAAGCATTAAGCAGGTGCTTAAGTCCCATTATGATCAATGGGGTTTAAGCACATGCTTAAGTGTTTTGCTGAATAGGAATGGTTTGCTGAAAGAGCTTTTGGGAATAATACCCTACTTATATTACAGAAAGAAAACTGGATCAATTTAAATTTACAATCTAAAGTACGGTATCTAAGTGTTTACAATCAAAAGTATCTCCCTCCTGCTTGAACACACTGATGTATTGGAGGCAGTTCATAGAAGACTTTTGTTAAAATTCTACACCAGGCTGAAGGCGAGGTTGGGATGGTTTCCCTGTCTCTGATGGAGTTCACACCCTCTCTGGATATTGTTAATCACCTTTACCAGAGATGCCATCCCTGTGGCTCATAACAATACTTCTGAAGGATAACTTTTCTGCTTTTGGAATAAACCAGATTGCATTAAATGACAGGAACGTTCAACAAAAAATGTTCCTGGGGGAGAATATGAAATCTTCCAACCTCAATCCCATCCTAACTGAAATTACACAAGTTGACTAATACGTTATATGTGTCAATATGTTAAGCAATGTCTAAACATTTCAGTAAGTACATATAAGCCCTTGTTTGCAAAATCATATTGCCTCTTTCCTTGGTTATGAGAAATAGTTCTTGTTAAATGGGAGAACAGCAGGTTACATTCCCTAGTTCCTCTCCCTTCAAGAACATGAGTCCCTGATACATAAGGTTTAACCTAAGAAAGTAATTTTTATCCATCACTGCCTGAACTCCTTGATATTTCCCTATATTTTTTTTCACAAGTTTTAAAATCTCTCTCTCAAATCTGTCAAGAGAAATGCTCCTTTCTAAGACCTCTGACAGGCTTTGTAGTGGATGTCAGGAGATATTGCCACAGTGTTATAATTTTGATGCCAAGAGGGAGTGGGGCAGGGGCAATTAAAGTCCCATCATGAAAAGTGTCAGGTTCATTTTCATACTACTGAGGCTTTTTCAAGTAATAATTTAATTTCTCATTATGAACTGTCCAGAGGCTGCTTCCTGAATTTCAAGGCTCTGCACTTCCAGCAGGGTTATTCTGGGATGTGAGATCATAGAGCTAGGTCTCCTTAGACTGATGCCTACCCTAGTGGAAATCCCCTTAAGAAGTAATGCTGTGTCAAGCATACAGATTAATTGTGTGTATTATACATAGCATTAATTCCCCTTCCTTGAAGAATCCCAGGGATGAAGACTGGTTGCCCCGAAAAGCGTGAATTCCACTGGGTTTCCAAGCCACATCCCTTCTTAAAGATCGAAAATCCATCACTTTCAAGGGAGAATGCAAAGGAAACTTTACAAGAGAAAACTCAGGGAGTTTCAAGTGGAATTTGTTCTGTCCTATGAATTTCTCCTGTAGTGCCAACTTTCCTGACGAATTTCTACTAGATCAGGGGTTGGCAACCTTTCAGAAGTGGTGTGCCGAGTCTTCATTTATTCACTCTGATTTAAGGTTGTGTGTGCCAGTAATACATTTTAACGTTTTTAGATGGTCTCTTTCTATAAGTCTATAATATATAACTAAAACTATTGTTGTATGTAAAGTAAATAAGGTTTTTAAAATGTTTAAGAAGATTTAAAATTAAATTAAAATGCAGAGCCCCTGGACTGGTGGCCAGGACCTGGGCAGTGTGAGTGCCACTGAAAATCAGCTCACGTGCCGCCTTCGGCACCGTGCCATAAGTTGCCTACTCCGGTACTAGATTATACTTACAGCTCTGAGAAGTGCATGTAAATATGACACCTTCCTACTCAACATACCTGTTTAAAGTCACATCTGTTCCTTTTAGTGGCAAAAACAGTTTATTGCAATTTATTCCCATTAGTCCTGCAGAGGCAACACAGATTTGACCAGCTTGCTGAGCATATGTAGTTAACAAATATTTCAAGGCACCATGCAAGGTGTAGTGGCCTGTTAACACTTCTCCAGTCACAGGGAAGAAAGGAAGAGGGTGGGTTGGTGAGGTTGTTAGTGAGTTATAGATTGTTGTTGTAATAAAGCAAGCCCCTGAAAGACTATTTGCTTGGTAGCTGCCTGAGCTCCACCCAGGCCAAGCCAGCCCTGATAGACTGTAGTTAAAGGCTGACTACACCTGAGGTGAGCCCGCCCAGGTTAAAACCTGGTATTAACTATTTGCCTGTCTTACAGACTCTGGTCCTGACCCCATAGGACTAGCCTGAGGCTAGCTGACAGGAGGAGGAGCAAGCCTTACAGGTTGTCCTTGAGTTCTTTATAGTAGGTGAATCGGAGAGCTGTTGGTTGGCTTCATTAACATAACCACCATTGAAGACTACAGCAGTGCCCCCTTTGTCTGCTGGTTTGATCACAGAAGTTGGTCCAATAAAAGTTATTACTTCACCCATCTCAATAACTGGAACCTAACAAACAACTACCGATCAGTTGCACCTGTTCAGCTCTACCCAGGGATGTCTTTGTCTCAGGACATCACTGAGAGACAAAGATTGCACAGGTGTAAATAAGAGTTAATTTGACCTGCAGAGCCTTTAGTACTGGTGAAGATGCTTTAAAAGGAAAGAAGCCCAGATGATTTTCAGAGCTTAGACAGACTGCAGAATCAACAATTAAAGGGGGAACACACCCTATTTTTTACATGTGTAAGGGGACTGTTGCCCCTTACTAACATTCAGTGGAGGTATTTTGGTTGGCTAACTCCCAGTACCAAAAGAAAGGGGAAGGGTTGATGGGAAATCAGGACTCTGAGACTGAAAGTCCCCAGGGACAATGGGGACAGGCCAGTGCTCCAGAACAGCCTGACTGACAGGGCGGGCAGGCTAATCAGGGAGTCAGGAGGCTGGGGTGGTCCCATCCTCCCTGTGAGCTGGAATTGCCTGGGTCAGATAGAGTGGAGCCGAACTAAGGAGAGAGCAGGGGCCTGAGCTGAGCTGGGAGCAGAGCTGTGCTAGTCAGAGGGGCCAGAACAGCAGTCCAGGAAGCAGGTCAGAGCTGGGAGCAGAGTCACAGAAGCAGCCCACAGAGCAGACCTTTTCTGGGGGGAGAGCTGCAGCCACAGAGTATGACACAGTCCAGGGAGAGCAGATCCTGTGCTGGGAGCAGAGCTGCAGCCACAGAGCCAGGTGTGGTGAGCAACTGGGGCCAGCCAAGGTGGGGCTTCTGGGCAAAGCGTTCAGCACAGAAAAACACCCCCAGCCAAGGGTACTTGCAGGTCAGACTGGGAGGGGGATCTTAACCTGACGGTGGGTTAATGCTGGGAAGAAGGGTCTCACCACCCAAAGCCCAGAGGTATGTGGCCATCATCAGAGCAAGTGTCCAACCCACAGCATCCCTGGAGCACAGCCAGGGCCTAAGGAGGAGGCCTGGCACATACAAAGGAACAGACAGGTTTCAAGAGTAGCAACCGTGTTAGTCAGTATTCGCAAAAAGAACAGGAGTACTTGTGGCACCTTAGAGACTAACAAATTTATTTGAGCATAAGCTTTCATGAGCTACAGCTCACTTCTTCGGATGCACAGAATGGAACACACAGACAGGAGATATTTATACATACAGAGAACATGAAAAGATGGAAGTATGCATACCAACAGGAAGAGTCTGATCAACTGAGATGAGCTATCATCAGCAGGAGAAAAAAAACTTTTGAAGTGATAATTAAGATGACCCATAGAAGGTGTGAGGAGAACTTAACATAGGGAAATAGATTTAATTAGTGTAATGACCCAACCATTCTCAGGCCTAGAAATTGGGAATGGTTGGCTCATTACACTAATTATGTATAAATTATACATACACACTATAAAATTGGGACATCTGGTCACCCTAGTTAGATAGACGAGTGGAAGAGGAGTCCTCAAGGTCAGGCAGGCCTCTGGTTAAAGAAAGTGGGAGTGAGAACTCAGATCCTTTCACTAGCCCACTTCACCGGGGTAGTGCAGAAGCCAAGAAAGTTCCCCACAATAGCAGGACCGTTCCCTCACTTACACATGTAAGCAGAGCATATTTAATAGGGAAATCAGTGAGCAACAACAAACATGCAACCCTAGGCCATGTTTACAGAATCACTTTAAATCTGATTGTATTTTGAAAAGATAAGAGAACAACAACTATTACTCTCTATTTTTATGGGGTTTGGGCACCGTTAAAAAAAAAGATTCTCTTATGGTGACATTTGCCTTTTGTTATGGATTTTAATACTGTTTTGTGACAAGACTGCCTCACAGATGTGGTTCTACAATAAGTCACTGAAGGACTGCTGGTTTGTGAACAGTGACATAACCACTTAAGTTCTATATGAAAGGCATAAGTATCAGAGTGCTTTGTACTCCATTCTGTATGCTTGTAATGGCAGCATTTTCTGACTAATATCTTCCTTTTTGAGTAAAGGCACCAGTTTCCTTACTAAACTCTACAGACTGCACCCCAAAAACCAATGGCCACCAGCATGCTCTATCCCTCAACAGGTTTTCCATGACCTCTTGATGGTGTTCGTGGCATCCGTAACAGGACTTGCTCAAGAGATGCTAATTGTCTTCTCCAGAAGACAAACAGCAGAGGAAGGAAGGAAGGGAGGGAGCTGGTGGCTGACAGTGGGAAGAGAAAGAAACTCAGCAAAAGTCAGTGATGAGGGCGAGTGGGTAAAACTAGACCACACAATGGTTATTGTTCCTATTTCAGTAACAGATGCTGGCTCTTCATGAATGATATCAGCATAGAAACAAAGTAAACATCTTTTCAGAATGAGCCTGCCCTGCTCAGGGCAGTGCTTCTCCAGCAGCCAGTGGATGGGAGTTTGAAATTTGCACTCCCATTGTCATGAGACTATCAATCCCCTCCTCTGTGTTTGGAGCTGTAAAGAGTGCTTCAGTGAAGATATGTGCAGGAGTGCTACTTTCCAGATGCCTCTTGGTTCCCCCTGGTGGGGAAGGTGCACATGTCCTTCTATTGGACAGAGTGAACTGCCTACAAGCAGCTT
This sequence comes from Chelonoidis abingdonii, assembly GCF_003597395.2. NCBI lineage: Eukaryota > Metazoa > Chordata > Testudines > Testudinidae > Chelonoidis > Chelonoidis abingdonii. Next base: position 43,320,317 of record NC_133776.1, on the reverse strand, counting down.
TTGTGTGTGCCTTTTGTGTGCAGCTGTCTGTGCAGAGCTTTACTGATGAGTGGAGTTTTCTGGAGTTTTTCACAGGAATGAGGAAATTACTGCAGCTATAATTTTTCTTGAATGGTTAAAGAGTTACTAAACCTTAAGATTTTGGCAATTCAGATACCAGGGCTCTAGGTCAGTCTTGATTGGGGTAGCAGAAAGACTCACCAGCTTCCAGGCTAGTTGAAAAATTCTACTCCAGCTAGCAATCTTATTTTTTTAATTTAGGAAGCTGTACACAATAGCAACAGCTGTTAGTCAGTATTTTGTTCATCTGAGTTTGGAGGTAAGCTCCTGATACAGGAAGGTGATGATGGTAAGAATAAGTGTTTAGCCCTCCCTTCATGTCTGCCAATCAGAAATTTCTTCACATCCCCTTCCCAGGCTTCTTCAACCAATCCCTCCCGGTGCCTGGGAAGGGAGGGCTACCTCTGCAGCAACTCCCTTTATTCCCAGTCCTACAGGACTGTGCTTCTCAACCAGAGATATGCAAAGATCTACCAGGTGGTACATCAACTCAACTAGATATTTGCCTAGTTTTACAACAGGCTACATAAAAAGCATTAAGAAAGTCTAAAATTGCATACAATGACTTGTTTATACTGCTCTATATACTATACACTGAAACGTAAGTACAATATTTATATTCTAATTGATTTATTTTAGAATTATACAGTAAAAATGAGAAAGTAAGCAACTTTCAGTACTAGTGTGTGTTACACATTTGTATTTTTATGTCTAATATTGTAAGCAAGCAGTTTTTAAGTGAGGTGAAACTTGGGGTAATAAATACAAATCAGACTCCCCAGAGTGATACAGTAGTCTGGAAAGATTCAGAACCACTTCTACAGAAGTTCCTCTACAGGTGGTTAGTGGGAGTGAGAGAGACAAAAATGGTCATACCTCTGATTCAGCTATTTCCTGTGTTTCTTTCTGAAGCAAATGCAGTTTCAAAGGCAATTATAACTTTATGATGGTGATCTAGTTGCCTGTCTACAATGGCACAGAGGATTCCCTAAACAATAGTGTAGTCCCTTAACATTTCGTATTGTCTGAGAGGATCTCCTAGGAAAAGAAGAACGTGGAAGGCAGACATGAGGTGAATATTTTTATACCAACCAATATATGAGGGTTTATATAGCTATCTATAGCTTTATATCAATATACCATGGTGTGTGTGTGTGTGTGTGTGTGTGTGTGTGTGTGTCACAGTGCTGTCAGCTGAGCCTGTTCCAACTGCCATGATCCTCACCATAAAGCTACACTGAGTTGCTGAAGCAAAACATTGACGTAATCCAATTAAAACAAACTGCCTCTAACCACTCCACTGGAATCTAACACTTTTACTAATGGCACTAGACAACTGGTAAAAACATGCTACATTTTAACTGTAAGTTAAAACTTTAATTTTTAAACACACACTAACTTTATCCTTGAACCAACTGAAAAGGACTTTCACAGGTACCACTTTTAATTACTTCAAAAAGCTCTACAACTAAGTTTCAGACAACAGTCAATGAAATTCTAATACGGATATGGAGAGGAGTAGTATTTTCAAGTGGCTAAGGGTGTTGAACACCTGAAAATGACACCCTAACCCTCTGGCACCATTTACAGAGAACATATAAACAGCCATGATTTATTTAAAAAAATACATTGTAATGCAAAATGTACTTCAGTTTTCAAAATATTTCCTATAGATTTCAATATAAATCATCATCAGATTATACCTGTTCAGAATCACAGAATCATAGAAATGCAGCTGGAAGGGACTTCAAGGGGTTTTCTAGTCCATCCCCACATGCTGAGGCAGGATTAATTTACTTAGACTATACCTGACAGATGTTTTCTAACAAAGTGCTTCTCAAAGTCATTCCACCGCTTCTTCAGGGAAAGCCCCTGGCAGTCCAGGGGAGTCTGTTTACCTGCCACATCTGCAGGTTCGGCTGATCGCAGCTCCCACTGGCTGTGGTTCACCGCTCCAGGCCAATGGGGGCTGTGGAAAGGGCGGCCAGTACATTCCTCAGCCTGTGCCACTTCCCGCAACCCCCACTGGCCTGGAGCAGTGAACCACAGCCAGTGGAAGCCGCAATCCGCCGAACCTGTGGATGTAGCAGGTTAACAAACCGGCCTGAACCATCAGGGGCTTTCCCTGCACAAGCAGCGGCCCAACTTTGAGAAGCACTGTTCTAACCTACTCTTAAAAACCTCCAATGATGGGGATTCCACAAACTCTCTTGTTCTATTTGGAAACCTTTTAGTAATAAATAAATTATATCTCCCTAGGCTTAGTTTTTAGGCAGCAATTACTACTTGTCCTACCCTAAGTGGACACGGAGAACATTGATCATCATCCTCTTTATAACAAATATTTGAAGACTTATGTCCTCCCTCATCCTTCTTTTCTTTAGATTAAACATGTTGAATTCTTTCAACCTTCCCTCACAGGTCAGGCTTTCTAAACCTCTTATCAATTTTGTTGCTCTCCTGTGAACTCTCTCTATTTTTTTAATATCTTTCTTGAAGTGTGATGCCCAAAGTTGGACCCAGTACTCTAGCTAAGGCCTCACCACTGCTATAGAGAAGGGAACAACAATATCTCATAATTCTACAGTAGTAATGTTTTCATATAACAGTTTACATGACTAAAACTCACACTCAGGAAGGCTTTACATTTTTAGACTTGTGTGAAATTACTATGAGAAAAATATTTGCGGAAAACTAGTCCAGAAATGTAAAAAAACAAACAAACAAACGGTATTCAATTTATTTCCAGTATTTTTCATTTAAAATTAAAATAGGTTTTAAAAGATAAGAATCTATACATATATATTTATAAACCTATTTTAATTTCAAATAAATATCAATGTATATTTCCATTCAAATCTTTTTGTGCTTACCAAAGAAATACAAACTTATGAATAAACAGAAAAGTAGGATATTCCTGTAGGTCAGCTTTTCTATCAAAAGTATATACTATTCTCTAGTAAACAAGCATTTCAGCTGAGAAAGATGGAATATGAAAGTGAGAAGTTCTATAACGTTACACTAGTTTCAAGTCTATAGATAATTTTGTCACAATTTCTGTTAGAAACTCTAGGAAATATCAGAGTAAACCAAAATGCAAATCTATTTTCCACAGTTTTAAAAATATTGGAGTATTCAGGCAATTCAATCACAGACCTGTGGCCATGAAAGTTAATGAGAATTTCATTATTTATTTCAATCATAAGAGCAGGCTCCAGCAGTCCAAGTCTCTTATACCAGCGCCCCATTGATGTAAGCTCATTGGTATGTCTCCTCCAACGCTGTAAGGGAGGGGAGAGTCAGATTTGTGCCTGACAGGTTAAGCATGTATTCATAATTGAGTATTTGTACAGGACCAGAAGTAGGTCCGGATGGCTTGATGACAACACTGTCCCTTCTGTCCTCTATAATTTTTGGACTTACCTTTCAAATTTACATTTTAATCTTTAAGATTGTATTAATGTCTGTGCAATGGGAAGACTAAGTACATAAATAAAAAGTACGCACATACACCACCCTGCTCCCCTCCAACTTACCCAACTAATATTCAGCCTAGGATGAAGGAAGAAACAAAACCAGAATCAGGGAGAGTCCCTGCTTACCCTGGAATGGGAGGTTGGCTACTTGCAAACACAAAACTTAGCCCATTCAAATTCTCTTTTAAGCCACTGGAAAGACTCATATTTCAGTGAGAGTTGCACTGAAACCTAGTAACTTTTAAACTCGATTTCCACACAGTCATGCAGTTTTTGCTTAAATACAATAGTTTTACTCGATTCTACCACCTTACTTGGAAGGCTATTCCACTTTAAATGTTTCCTCATTAACTTAAATTTATACCAGAGAGTTTTAATCAGACTGTGTGAATGGAGTAGTCCATCCTGGGTATCAGCTGCTTGGGAGAGATGCCACTAAAAGGCCTGTTGGCATATCAGTCCAAATATACGTGATTTGGATGCAAATTTAAAATATAAACATGACATTTCCTGCTTAGAATAAGTCCCTAAAATTGATTTTAAGCTAAACCATTTAGTATTTGGACTCAAGGGTATGTGTGTTTGTGCTTAAACATATCACACAAACTTACTTATCTTTTGTATAGATGCCAAGAGATGGAGTGATAGTTGAATTATCAAATTCTCAGGGAATTTTTCATTGAAAAGAAGTCCATAATGAAGAAAAATGCTTTAGACTGACTCAAAAAGCATTCTACGTATCTTTCATAACTTAGGGTCCAACAACATCTACTCAAATATGAAAATTTAAATGGTCCTTGGACTGGATCTTTCTGACATCCCAAATTAAGACCCCTTCTTATTCCTCAACAGCAGTCAGGGTTACCTTTTAAAGTGAACTCATTCTGATGCATCATAGATGAGCAACTAAACAATGTATCAGAGCTGCTGGGCCCAGTTCAGGTCTCAGATTCAATAAGTCACAATTCTGTGAATGACTTCAATGTGAATTGTACCTGTGTGCCTTGAAGGCAGATAATATAAAAGAGTTCACATCAAAGTAAATTCCAAAGCACTTCAGGGGTTAACACTGCTCTAATATTACTTGTCAGTTTTGCTCCTTGTCATACCATTGCTGTGTTAATCATCTTGTGATGCTTAGAGCCCTGCATGGATACAAAATTTTTATCCACATCTGATCCATAATCATGGATATCCGCAGATATAAAGCGGATATCTGCAAATTTGCAGAACTCTAAGGATACTCTGTTGCCCTTTTCTTAGTTTCCATAAATACAGATTGCAAAAATTGACCTTCAGTGCTGTTTTTCACTCTCCACAACTTACGGTTCCATAGTAGGCTGGCCACACTGATCTTATTGAAGATTTTTTTAAAAAAATTGTCACTAAAGAACAGGTGAGATCCTTCCTCAAAAGGATAACAAAAAAATCATCTATGGAAACTACTTACTATCTAATAAAGAGGCAGGGCTATCATACTGTGTAAAAGTTAAATTACAAAAGTAATACAGAAGAACACAAGAAAAGATGATTTGTGCTTTTCATTATGACATGTAAGTATTTCTCTACAGTGTGCTGAGCCCTCTGCAGCATTTTAACTATCAGGATACTTTCATAATTGTAATATAGTTTTCTTGGCATTGATAAAATGCACCTGAAAGAAACTTTTGTTTTGTGGTTCTAAAGAATAAACTCTTGCCATATTTTAAACATCTAGTTTGAAATAAACCTTTTTGGAAAGGAATTCTTCTGGACAAAGTATGAATAAATCCCACCTCCAGAATGTTAATTCATAGCATTGACATTCAATTATACATATTCCATGTGTGTATACAAGCATTATGACATTCTCAGTTGCACCTGTGGAGTTTCTTACAGACTGTTAGATATAGCAGCTGTCATAACATTGTTCATAACATTGACCTCCCAACCTTTATCCCAAAGATGAACTTCTAATTCTTTCTTCTACCTATGTTTACTTCTGACAGAAGCAGCAACCTGCTTAACTGAATAAAAACATTACTGGTTCATTGCATCATTCAGCAGCAAATGACCAATTCACGTTTGCTAAGTGCAAAAAAAATCGACATTAACACCACATTACATAACTATGATAAGGCTGATAATTTAAGTCTACTAAAATCAGAATGAATGCCTCTATGGCAACTTGATTGTTATTGCTTTCAGTTATGAAGCCCTTATAGTCCAAATAAAAAGATTCCACATATAGTGATTCATTGAATTTTTCTATGATGGTTAAAACATTCTGGATAATGAGGATCCTGAATAGTAATCTGCATTATTACTGCATAGAAAAATATCAGTTGTTTCAAATTCTGAACATTTAGACCTCAGAACTGCAAACACATGTGAATAACTTCATACATGGGAGTAGTCCCACTGAGTCCAATGGTCTTTCCAAACCAGAGTATGTGCTCTGTTCATGTCAGATATCGTGTATCTTACAGTGTTCCAATTCATTCCATCTTTTTAACTAACCTTGCTATCCAGGTTGGCTACACTTTTCCAAGGTTTTGTTTTCACCCTTTTTTCCCCTCACTCAGTTTTTCCTATCTGATATAATTGTAAGGATATTAAAAGGACTTTTATTAAAGTACTAACTTAATTTCTTTCCAGTGCTTTTATCCAAACTGGCCAGCTAAATATGAACTTTTGAAAGGTATTTGGCAGAGGCCCATCATTTGTCGAGTTATTTTTCCAATTTTTTGTTGGTGTCAGTTTTAAAACTGGTATCAAATGATTTTTGTTATATCAGTAAAAAAAACAACTCTCTTACATTGAGCTGAAGTTCTTTAATGTAAAAAAAAGCCCCCCCCCCCCCCATTCCCCCCCCCAAAAAAAAAAAAAAAAAAAAAAAGCATTAGATGAACTAAGTACACGAACTTGAAAACCACACTAGAGTTCCTGGTTAACAGCCAAACTTCCATTACTTCCTGGTGTTGTGGAAAAGAGCAGATACTCAGACCAGCATTCCAGACTACTTGTAAGGTAGTAATTTCTTTCTTAATTACATTATTTTCTGAATGCTACATCATTAGCTACCAACCTGGTGCACTGTCCAGAGGTGCTGTACAATCCTGTATCATTCTGCTGGTCCAACAGTTGCAGTAAATCAGTATTTCCAATAGCACATGAGGCTGTGATTGCTATGCCCAGTTCCCACAAGTTTTATTAATCACTGAGTGGTATGCTGCCTCTGGAACAGCCAGCTCAGAGTTCTGGAGGCTGCAATGGAATCAGGAGACTAGGTTCAAAGCCTCTCTTACAGTTGCTGCTAAATCATAATTACTTAGAAATATTGGCTATGGCAGACCAGGAAGAGGAACAAAGCGTCTTACTCATGGAAAAAATTACTAATTTTATGAACAATTCATAATGACAGATATATGAGCACATAGTTACCTTTTAAAGTTAATGCTTAAATTGGGAACTGAACTAAAAAAAACAAAAACAAGATCTCATTAAGATCTCATGCAATCCCATTTGTTTCATATGTTGTTTACACTGTATTCTTTATCCAGCTGTGACCCATGCGACTGCTTCCCCCACCAATTACATTAATATTTTCTTTGCACCTCATGTAATCTTAATTTTACCATTTATTTATGCCCACAATAAAAACGAAGAATAAAAAGCAGAAAAGCAGACCATAGCATAGGAGATATGGCCAGGCAAGGGGGTGTGGCCAAAGTGCTATTGAGCTCCGGCAATTTCCAGCTGTGAAATGCCTCCCACCCCCAACCACAGGAGCCATTACCAACCAGCACAACTTACTGCAGTCCTTAGACTGCTTTAAATCATGTTGCGATCTGAACTGGCTGCAGAATCATAGGGAAATGGGAAGATGGTATAAAGCTCCCCCAGTATACAAAACTGCACCAACTGCAGCCCTGGAATTTGGTGGATTTTTAAAATTATGTAACTTAAGACTCTAACCCTTGTCTGTCATTGGAATAGTTGTTTTCAACTTGTAGCTATGACCAGGCAGTCTTTTTTTTTTAAATGACATCTACTGTACTGTACCTTTGATTGTCAGAAGAATAAGGAACTTTCATACTGGTTTATAAAATGATCATACTACATAGGTACAAACAGGTGACAAGTGAACCTTAAGAAATCTGGATGCTCAGTTCCTATAAGCAAAGAAAGCACCCAGAAATGAGACTATTTAGCCAAACACATACAGAGTCTGTACAATTATGTCAGAAATCTTATGAAAACTCACTCTCTCTGAAATTTTTGTTGTTCCCAACATCTCTTTCAACCAGAAAGTGCAGAGGTGCACTAAAATGAAAACTTACGATCATGTAAGGAAAGTTATCCCAACCTCAAAAATTCTGTTCAGGCTTAGGTCATAATTCACACATAGTTTGTCACACAAACTAGAATAACTGTCCAGTAATTCTAACAGCAAAGATATATGGCATGTTTGGGAGACTTATCTACCCATCACAAAAACAAACAAGTACAAATTCCTCCAATGAATAATACAATAATTAGCTAACAGTCAGCCTAATATTTATTCAGTGCTTTGAAAATACAAAGTGTTGTCAGTATAAAATTGATGATTAAAGAGCAGTCTTTGGTCCAGATCTTCAGTTGGTATACATAAACTGGCATAGTTCAACTACAGTGAACTATGAACTAGAGTTTAATATCAAGTGAGCATCTGACCTATTCTGTGTGGTTGCTTTAACTAAGGTTTCTGGTAATTGGATATTTGACACTAAAAGAAAGGAAGCACTGTAAACATCACTTAAGGTAACTATAGGAAAGTTCATTATGGAATCAATTAAGGTTCAGAGCCCAACAGTCTCAGCAGGAAGTCTATCATTTTGAAAGTTGAGCTGCAGCTTGAAGGTAATTCAATTCCTTTCATATTCTATAAAATAGACAAAAGTTTAGAGGATACTTTGATCATTTCTATGGACTTCAAAAAAGCAGACTCTTACTCAGAGAACTGGTAAGTAAGATGCCATGGAAAGAAAATCTAAGGGAAACAGGAGTTCAGGAGAGCTAGCAGTTCCTCAAGGAGACAATATTAAATTCACAACTGAATTCAAACAATTCCAGTCCAAAAGAAAGAATCATAGAATATCAGAGTTGTAAGGGACCTCAGCAGATCACCTAATCCAACCCCCTGCTCAAAGCAGGACCAAATTCCAGACAGCTTTTTTACCTCAGTTCTCTAAATGGCCCCCTCACAACCCTGGGTTTAGCAGGCCAATGCTCAAACCACTGAGCTATCCCTCCCCCCAGATACCAATATGGTGCTATCAGGATCTTTTTAATGACCTGAAAATCAAAAAGGAATCCTACAAAAAGTGGAAACATGGATAAATTGATAAGGAAGAGTAGAGAAAAACAGCAGAAGCATGTAAGGACAAAATCAGAAAAACTAAGGCACAAAATGAACCTGGCAAGGGACATAAAAGGCAATAAGAAGAGGTTCTTTAAATATATTAGGAGCAAGAAAAAGATGAAGAAAAGTGTAGGTCCTCTACTTAGCAGGGAAGGAGAGCTAATAACGGATAACATTAAGAAGGTAGAGATGTTTAATGCCTATTTTGCTTCAGTCTTCACTAAAAAGGTTAATGATGACCAGATCCTCAACACAATTAATATCGACAACCGGGGGATGAAATGTAAGCCAAGATAGGAAAAGAACAGGTTGAAGAATAGATAAGTTAGATGTATTCAAGTCAGCAGAGCCTGATAAAATTCATCTTAGGGTCCTTAAAGAACTAGCCAAAGCAATCTCGGCACCATTAGCAATGATCTTTGAGAATGCCTGGAGGATGGGAGAGGTCCCAGAAGATTGGAGAAGGGCAAACATAGCACCTGTCTTTAAAAAGGGGAACAAGGAGGACACAGGGAGTTGTAGACTAGTCAGCCTAACTTCAGGAGCTGGAAAGATACTGGAGCAAATTACTAAAGAAGCAATTTGTAAGCACTGGGAGTACAATAGGGTTATAAGGAATAGTCAGCATGCTTTTGTCAAGAACAAATCATGCCAGACTAACTTCATTTCCTTCTTTGATAGGATTACTGATCTAGTGGATGGCAGGGGAAGGAAGCAGTAATGTGATATACTTTCATTTTAGTATGGCTTTTGGCACACTTCTGCATAGGATTCTCATAAGCAAACTAGAGAAATGTGGTTGAGATAAATTTACTATAAAGGTGGGTGCACAACTGGTTGAAAGACCACACTCATGTGCCAGCAATGCCCCTCTGCTATATACATAGGCCAAACTGGACAGTAACTACGGAAAAAGGATATATGGACACAAATCATATATTAGGAATGGCAATATACAAAAACCTGTAGGAGAACACTTCAGTCTCCCTGGACATATAATAGCAAATTTAAAGATAGCCATCCTGCAGCAAAAAAACATCAGGACCAGATATCAAAGAGAAACTGCTGAGCTTCAGTTCATCTGCAAATTTGACACCATCACACCATCAGACACAACGAGGCCCTTTATATCGATATAAAGGGCTCTTTAAACCGGTTTCTGTACTCCTCCCCGACGAGAGGAGTAGCGCTGAAATCGGTATTACCATATCGGATTAGGGTTAGTGTGGCCGCAAATCACGGTATTGGCCTCCGGGCGGTATCCCACAGTGCACCACTGTGACCGCTCTGGACAGCAATCTGAACTCGGATGCACTGGCCAGGTAGACAGAAAAGCCCCGCGAACTTTTGAATTTCATTTCCTGTTTGGCCAGCGTGGAGAGCTCACCAGCACAGGTGACCACGCAGAGCTCATCAGCACAGGTAACAATGCAGTCTCCTGAGAATCGAAAAAGAGCTCCAGCATGGACCGCACACAGGAGGTACTGGATCTGATCGCTATATGGGGAGAGGATTCTGTGCTAACAGAACTCCGTTCCAAAAGACGAAATGAAAAAACATTTGAAAAAATTTCCAAGGCCATGATGGAGAAAGGCCACACCAGGGACTCAGTGCAGTGCAGAGTGAAAGTTAAGGAGCTCAGACAAGCCTACCAGAAAACCAAAGAAGCAAACGGAAGGTCCGGGGCAGGGCCGAAAACATGCCGCTTCTACGCTGAGCTGCATGCAATTCTAGGGGGTCCGCCACCACTACCCCACCCCTGTCCGTGGATTCCGAGGTGGGGGTGGTAATCTCAGCCATGGCTGAGGATTCTGCGGACGGGAAGGAATGAGGAGGAGGAAGGAGGACGAGCTTGCAGAGAGCACACAGCACTCCGTTCTCCCCAACAGCCAGGAGCTTTTTTCTCACCCAGACGGAATTACCCTCCCAGCCCTCCCAAGCCACTAGCCCAGACAATGAAGCCATGGAAGTGACCTCTGTGAGTGTACCTTTGTAAATATAAAACATGGTTTAAAAGCAAGCGTTTTTTAATGATTGATTTGCCCTGAGGACTTGGGATGCATTCGCGGCCAGTACAGTTATTGGAAAAGTTTGTTAACATGTCTGGGGATGGAGCGGAAATCCTCCAGGACATCTCCATGAAGCTCTCCTGGAGGTACTCCAAAAGCCTTTGCAGAAGGTTTCTGGGCAAGGCAGCCTTATTCCGTCCACCATGGTAGGACACTTGACCACGCCATGCATGTAGCAAGTAATCTGGTATCATTGCATGACAAAGCCTAGCTGCGTATGGTCCCGGTGATTGCTGGCATTCAAGCAACATCCGTTCTTTATCTCGCTGTGTTATCCTCAGGAGAGTGATATCGTTCATGGTAACCTGGTTGAAATTCAGGAATTTATTAAGGGGACAGAGATGCCATTCCTACTGGGCTGTTTGCCTGTTGCTTAAAAGAAATCCTTCCTTGCAGGTAGCCAAGCAGGGGGAGGGGAGGGGGGAATGGCGCTGAGCTTTTTTTCATTTGGCTAGCAGGGATCTTCCCTGCTACCAGCCACGCGGGGGGGGGAAGGGGGTTTAGCAGTGATCTTCCATGATACCAGCCACGCGGTGGGGGGGGGTAAAGCAATCATCCCAGAGAGAATTGGATGGGGGGGTGGTTTCTGCTGCTGCATGTTAACAGGAAAGAAGCAGCACTGAACGGGCTTTGCTTGGTATTTGGGAAAGGAGGGCACTGTGATATATGAAGGCTGCAGAAGCGAAAGACAATGGCTTACCATGGCCGCATGCAAGCTGAATTCTGCTGCCCGGACCTGCGTCTGTGAGATCTCTAACACCAGAGCCGCAGGCACTCAATATTAAGATGCAAAATGCGACCTTGTAGTGAAATCACATGTGCTATGTAAGGTGAATAGTGTTGTTCACTGTGAAAGAGTATAACCATTGTTCTGTAAAATGTATCTTTTTAAATACTTCTCTCCCTTTTTTCCCCTCCCTCATGCAGCTGCAAATTTTTCAAGCCTCCCTACTCCATCCCGAAGGCTATCTCAGATAAGGCGGGAAAAAAAAAGACGCGAGACGAAATGTTCTCGGAAATCATGGAAGTGACCCGCAATGAAAGAGCTCATCTGAATGAGTGGAAGGACATGTGGTATCAAATTACAGGAAAGATGCCAGTGAACGTGAGGACAGGAGGGGAACGTGAGGAGAGGAGGACGCTCGAGATGAGAGGTGGCGGCAGGATCAAGATCAGATCAGGTGGCGGGATGCAACGCTGGGGCTGCTGCGTGATCAAACTGACATCCTCGGACGTCTGGTGGAGCTTCAGGAACAGCAGCAGGGTCACAGAGTGCCGCTGCAGCCCCTGTGTAACCACCCTCACCCCTCACCATGTTCCATATAGCCTTCCTCACCCAGACGTGTAAGAAACGTGGGGAAGGCTTCGTGCACCCGCCCACTCCACACCCCGTGGACAGCCCAACCAAAAGGCTGTCATTATTTTGAAAATTTTTTAGTGGCCTTTTCCTTCCCTCCTATCCTCCTCCCAAACCACACCCGGGCTACCTTGTCAGTTCTCTCCTCTTTTTATAATGACTTTTTAATAAAGAATACATGATTTTTAAATGAATAGTGACTTTATTTCCTTAAGCAAGCTGTAATCGAAGGGGAGGGTGGGTTGCTTACAGGGAATGAGTCAATCAAGGGGGGGGGTCATCAAGGGGAAACAAACACAACAGTCACCGTACCCTGGCCCGTGATGAAACTCGTTTTCAAAGCTTCTCTGATGCGCACCGCTTCCTGGTGTGCTCTTCTAATCGCCCTGGTGTCTGGCTGCGCGTAATCAGCGGCCAGGTGATTTGCCTCAGCCTCCCACCCCGCCATAAAGGTCTCCCCCTTACTCTCACAGAGATTGTGGAGCACACAGCAAGCAGCAATAAACAAGGGGACATTGGTTTGGCTGAGGTCTGAGCGAGTCAGTAATGTGCGCCAGCGCGCCTTTAAACGGCCAAATGCACATTCTACCACCATTCTGCACTTGCTCAGCCTGTAGTTGAACAGCTCCTGACTACTGTCCAGGCTGCCTGTGTATGGCTTCATGAGCCATGGCATCAAGGGGTAGGCTGGGTCCCCAGGATAACTACAGGCATTTCAACATCCCCAACTGTTATTTTCTGGTCTGGGAAGTAATTCCCTTGCTGCAGCCATTTAAACAGAGTAGTGTTCCTGAAGACGCGAGCGTCATGAACCCTTCCTGGCCATCCCACGTGGATGTTGGTGAAACGTCCCTTGTGATCCACCAGTGCTTGCAGCACCATTGAAAAGTACCCCTTGCGGTTTATGTACTGGGTGCCCTGGTGCTCCGGTGCCAAGATAGGGATATGGGTTCCATCTATCACCCCACCACAGTTAGGGAATCCCATTGCAGCAAAGCCATCCACTATGACCTGCACATTTCCCAGAGTCACAACCTTTCGTAGCAGCAGCTTAATGATTGCTTTGGCTACTTGCATCACAGCAGCCCCCACAGTAGATTTTCCCACTCCAAATTGATTCCGACTGACCGGTAGCTGTCTGGCGTTGCAAGCTTCCAGAGGGCTATTGCCACTCGCTTCTCAACTGTGAGGGCTGCTCTCATCTTGGTATTCTGGCGTTTCAGGGCAGGGGAAAGCAAGTCACAAAGTTCCATGAAAGTGCCCTTACGCATGCGAAAGTTTCGCAGCCACTGCGAATCGTCCCAAACCTGCAAAACTATGCGGTCCCACCAGTCTGTGCTTGTTTCCCGGGCCAAAAATCGCGTTCAATGGCTAGAACCTGCCCCATTACCAGCAGGATCTCCAAAGCGCAGGGCCCGCGTTTGAGAGAATTCTGTGTCCATGTCCTCATCACTCTCGTCGCCGCTCTGCCGTAGCCGCCTCCTCCTCGCCTGGCTTTGCAGGTCCTGGTTCAGCATAGACTGCACGAGAATGCGCGAGGGTTTTACAACGTCCACGATTGCGGTCTTGATCTGAGCAGGGTCCATGCTTGCTGTGCTATGGCGTTTGCACAGTTCACCCAGGAAAAAAGGTGCGAATGGTTGTCTGCTGCTTTCACGGAGGGAGGGTGAGGCTGTACCCAGAACCACCCGCGACAATGTTTTTTGCCCCATCAGGCACTGGGATCTCAACCCAGAATTCCAAGGGGCGGGGGAGACGCAGGAACTATGGGACAGCTACGGGATAGCTACCCGCAGTGCAATGCTCCGGAAATCGATGCTAGCCTCGGTACATGGACGCACACCACCGAATTAATGTGCTTACTGTGGCCGCATGCACTCGACTTTATACAATCTGTTTTACAAAACTGGTTTATGTAAAATCAGAATAATCCCGTAGCGCAGACATACCCAAAGAGTAGTTATCAATGGTTTGCGGTCAGGTTGGGAGGGTTTTTCTAATGGGATCCCGCAGGAGTCAATGCTGGGTCCGGTACTATTTGATATTTTTATTAATGACTTGGATAATGGAGTACAGAGTATCCTTATAAAATTTGAAGATGACACCAAGCTGGGAGGGGTTCCAAGCTCTTTGGAGGACAGGTTTACAATTCAAAATGACCCTGACAACTTGGAGAATTGGTCTGAAATCAACAAGACGAAATTCAATAAAGAGAAGTGCAAGGTGCTTCACTTAGGAAGGAAAAATCAAATGCACAACTACAAAATCGGAAATAACTGGCTAGGTGGTAGGACTGCTGAAAAGGATCTTGAGGTTGTAATGGACCACAAACTGAATGAGTCATCAATTTGAAGCAGCTGCAAAAGAGGCTAATGTGACTCTGGGGTGTATTAACAAGAGTGTTGTATGTAAAACAAAGGAGGTAATTGTCCCACTCTATTCAGCACTGGTGAGGCCTCAGCTGGAGTACTGTGTCCAATTCTGGGCACCACAATTTAGGAAGGATGTGAACAAAGTGGAAAAAGTCCAGAGGAGACCAACAAAAATGATAAAACATTTAGAACAGCTGACCTATGAGGAAACATTAAAAAAAAAACAGGGCATGTTTAATCTCGAGAAAAGAAGATTGAAGGGGAACCTGATAACTTGTCTTCCATGTGTTAAGGGCTGTTGTAAACAGAACAGTGATCAATTGTTCTCCATGTCCACTGAAGGTTGCACAAGAAATATTGGGTTCAATCTGCAGCAAGGGAGAGTTAGAAAGTTTTTCATAATATCTAACCTAACTATAAGGGCAGTTAAGCTCTAGCCTAGGCTTCCAAGGGAGGTCGTGGAATCCCCATCATGGGAAGCTTTTAAAAACAAGTTGGAAAAGGCCCTGTCAGGGATGGTCTAGGTTACTTGATCTTGCCATGGCACAGGAGGCTGGACTAGACTTCTCGAGGTCCCTTCCAGCCCTACGTTTCTATGATTCCTCACATTTGTTATGCTCTAGGAGGAAGCCCATGAATAGACTGACATCATCAAGTTGTCCTATGTAATCTCCTTATTCTACTTAACTGGTATTTTTAATTAAAAGCTACATGCAGTATTATTTTCTCAGGTCACAAAGAGCGTACATAATGAATGGGTAGTAGATTTTCAGAAATTTATTTGCAAATCAAGTCTTCCTTAGACTAAAAAAAAAAAAAAAAAAAAAAAAAAAAAAAAAAAAAAAAAAAAATCAAGCTGAGCAAGATACCTTTTGTATATTTAAATCTATGCAGTAGTCTGATGGTGGGTGCATATGAAAGTAAGTGAACACAGGTGGTTATTTCCATAGCCTAATTTTTTTGTGTAGCTGGTTAAAAAAAGTGATGGGGGAAGGGGTGGTAGCAGGAGCATGTGGAGCTGAAATATATCATCACTTTGTGTAGGCCATGCTACTGACCTCTCCATTTTAAGCACTGAAGCTATGTTTAAATTTGGTTTAGGATAAGCTGTGTTTTTCATCTCATTATATTTCATTTCATTATATCAAGCTAAATAAGCTATATGTACCCAAAAAAAAAGAAAAAGAAAAAGACTGAATAGACTTTGCTGGAACCAAAAATAAAATCCATCTCCACAGTGAGACCAAGTGGAGAAAATTTTAACCCCCTCCCCCAAATTATTTGTTTTGAGACAGCTCTAAGTGACTGAAAAAGAGCAATGATGGTGTTATAAAGGAAGATGCATTTCATCCTGCTCTATAGAGGTTACTACTATTCCCAATATACAACAGCCAAAGCCAGTATGTTTGTCTGCATCTAGCCTCCCTGCCTCACTTGACATCAACAAATGAGACAACAGTAAACTAGCTGAGGAGAGATTAACTTCCTGTGATCTCACAATCCCATTGCCACCACCGCTCTCTCGTGGAAAGAAGGAGAGGGGAAAAAAAGAGAGGGTCTCACAATTTTAACACCCCCATATGCTAATAAGCCATCTAAAAAAGAAGAAAAATGGGAAAGGCTGGATAGATGCTGAAGAGCAGTCTTCTGGTGTCACAATTCCACAAATATTTGAATTTTTTGTTTTGTGAGCGCTAGTAATCTTCTACTTGTACTGTTTAAGAAGAATCCCTTTTCTCCTGGATTTTTTTAAACTGATGCTGTTGATTGTTCAACTGTCACTATGTTCACTTTTCTATGCTATTTTCCTATTTATTTGTCCATTTTTACAAGCTGTGGTTCCACTGGGATGCCATCAGTAGGTAATTTTACACAGTGCTGTGCAGAAGGCGGCTCACAGGGTATGACCTGCTGGGCAGAAGGCAGGGTGTGACCTGCTGAATATCCTAGTTAGGTTATCTGTTAGATCTGTCATTTTAGGTTAGATTCTGGTTCCAGGCCAGAGCCAAGCATCATTTCTCTCCAAATAAGTGTAAAAACTGTGTAATGAACACACATATGCTGGCTGACCATGGTCCCGCCAACGAAGTTGTGTCACAGCATGCATAACGTGAGCAGGGAGGTTGTAGGCAGATCAGAGGGGCAATCTGCTCATAAATGTGCAGATCAGACCTTCAGAGATTACCACCACTCGGAAATACACCTCCACGGTACAGACTGCTTCTCTACATATTCAAAGACAATACAAAACCATGATGAAATAATTTTCCTCTTGGTCACAGCTCTGAAAGATGGTGTTTATGTGAAACCCAAGACAAAAAAATAATTAATTCCTGTGATTTAACAGAAGTAGTGTTCTCACTCTTCAGGGATAGTGGGATAACATATGCTAACTTCATAGTGTCTGTTTATGGCACCTTGCCTTCTACAATGCAGGGCGAGAGCACTGATCTTGGTGGCTGAGTTTAAAATGGAAAAAAAAAAATGGGATTATATAAGACAAAGGTCACCCCCAAAATGATGATGTAATAGTGTAAGCCTTAGGTCACTGGGGGTTTTTTGGGAGAGGGAATCTTTTCATCTCAGCGATGAAGCCTTTCACATGAAAAAAATAAAATAAAAAACCCCCAGCAATACTTCAGAAGTAGAAGTGATGGCTGTTCGGCTATCATCCCTTGCAAGACTGGTTATGGTAATCATACAATGTATGCCAAGCATACTACATATTCCAAGCTACTTGAAAATAAATAGTTCATAAACAACTTTACCACAGCTGTTTCAATGCCCACAGTGTTTCTATTGATTGCAAAGATATATTGCTTTTAAAATTCCCCAAGAAGTAAAATGAGGTCACATATACAGAAAATATAGAGAAACACTCTATTTATTTGTGGATCCTAAATACAAATCCTATCTCTTTATCTTGAGGGCTCCCTTAACAAGTGTAACTCACTTCATGGCCCATACCTGCAGTTTGAAAATCACTTTCTTGATGCCTAAGACTACACAATTAAAATTCAACTGTGCTTATAACTGGGGCTCCTGGTTGACGGTGACTCCTTAGCCACATTATGGTTCCGATTTTCAGCATGCTAAGCACCCATCACTCCAATGACGTCTATGGGAGCTCAGCACCTGTGAAAAATCAGGGCTTAACTGGTGCGAGATATAGGGCGCTGGAAAGAACTAGCAGCAATGTTCAGCAAATTCTTCTCCTCTCAGATACATTAGTATGGAAATAGTGGATAGTAGGTTAGCGTATCTCAATCAGTGTTTATGAAAATAAGTGTGAGCAGGAGGAAAAGGAAATGGTAAATAAGGTAGAGGAAAAAATGGAAGTGAGGAAGGTCAGAAGGTTATTTATATTTTTACAATATCTTTAAAATAAAGTTCCACCCTATGGAGAAATATGTGCCAGAGCAAACTTTTCAGCACACAGGAAGATACGAATGACCATACTGGAGTAGATCTGAGGTCATCTATCCTGTCTCTAACCTCTCTCAGTGCCAGATGCTAGACACATCCACATTAATATTTGGCAAGCCTAACTTGAGATTCTCATAGACTGATCTAAAAAGCTGCGTGTTACTACTATTCACCATAAACTTTCCTTTTTGTTAAAGCAGCACTGTATGAAAGAGAAGGGAAATCTACACTAGAAGTAGGGAAGCTGAAATGATAGGGCATACAATTATTTGTGACAGATTAAGCCAAGGATGAAACTTGATATAATGTACAATGTCACGGCTTATCTTTCTCCTGGTTCTCAAAACATTGCATTTAAATGTGTGTGTCATGAGTGTGCAAAATCAACTTGTTGGCTTGTCAACTGGACTGCACAGGTGCTAACACTAGCAGTGTACGAAAGGGGCCACTTACTCAAAGCAGAGTCTTGTAGGGTGATATCTTAAGGCCTGTGCAAGCTTCCAAATCCTGCGGAAGCAAGTTCTACATTAAGATAATATGGCAGGGAATGTTTCACCGGTGGGTCTTTCTATCCCCCTACAACACTGGCTTCTCTATGGTTCTTTATTAGGGCTTGTCCAAAAAAAACCCCAAAACACTTCAGTTGAAAAGGTTTGACTGGGAAATTGAGCATGACAAAACAATATTTTTCATTAAAAGTTTCTACTTACGGCAGAAAATTTTGACTTTATGTTGAAAAACCAAACACTCAAAAACTGAGACATTTTCTGTTTTCAACCAAAACATCACGCTGAAAAGCAACACACTTCACTCTGGGAAATGCTGATGTGGTTCCTCATGGGAGTCTTCATGCTCCTCTGAGTTAGATCCCCACTTAGACTACACTTCCTATGATGCACCATGATTAGGGACTCCCATGATACTGGAGTGATTCACTAAGATGGGAGACCACAGTGCAGCCTGGGAGATGTCGTCTGGCTGGGCAGCATGCCCCACAGAAGAGAATTGGGGCAATAATGCACCTAAACTCAATTCCCAGGAGGCACTGCAGAAGCATTCTGAATCAAAAGTTTTTTTTTTTTTAATTTTCATAAAAAAAATTAAGACAATTTTTTTTTTATTTTAATTTCTCAATTAAAAAACAAAACAACTCAACCTCCATGCCTGACCACTCTTGCCTTCTGAAGGAGTCCCGGAGACTTCGGCTGCCAACTGTGGAGCCAACCGCATTAGAAAGAGATAGGGGACCCAGCAATGGGGATATTAAGTGTGAGCTTCCACCAAAAAACTGGTGCTTGTGCAAAGACAAGATGAAAGATTGCAAGGAGCTCAGTTGCTGCACTTCAACTTTCTTTTCCCCGGGCATTTCTTCAGCCCATGGACCTGACCCTTGCTGGCTGCCAGCTCAGTTTCAGAGGTTGCCTACTCTTATTCTCCACAAAGTTAACTGGGAACATGACAAATTGTCCTGACATCACCAAGCACTGGCATATTGTTTTTTAGGTTTAGGTATAAAACCAGCTACTGATACACCACCTACAAAGCATCATTTTAATACAGGCCCCAATCACATGGAAATGCACACCCAAAATGTAGCGCCACTGAAGTTTTATGAGCTCTCTTCCAGGATGTAATGGTTATAAGAAGTAAAGTGTATATATATATATATATATATATAGCGCCGCACTTTGAAACGGGAGACCGCCCTTTGATACGAGAGACCGGGGTTCAAATCCCGGTTGGTACCCAACTTTCCAGTAGGGGTCCTTGGGCAAAAGACCCCAACTTTTCCAGGTTCAGACGGGTCCTTAGGGCAAAAGACCCCCTAACGCTTCACCTGCCTAAACCTCAAAATTATGAGAAGTGACACGAACTAAGGTAGAGTCATGCTGGCTCGGACCGTCCGCTCTATCCGGATTAAACAAGGTTCCGCGCCAGATGCTTGAGGCAACCAGGACAATGCTGATGATAAGTGGGCTACCTGGAGACCAAACCATTTACATGGACGAAGATCAAGAGAAATCTGGAAATTGATGGAAGGGTAGGACCTAATGAGAGGTTGGATATATGCAACGTATGGAGGGGACTTATGGATGGACAGATAATATCCTACAGGTCCACACTTTACTGAGAAACAGCTAGTTAACTCCAATGGCTTCAACAGGGTAGTAAAAGATGGAAGCTGGCTTCACCATGCTTGAGATAGACCAAACTACCACATTACAGTCCCAGGACCTCAGCAGAGACCTGGAAGAACCCTTGGATGTGTCAGCCCACATCCTGAACAGATGAAAACTTCACTCCCCAACCCCCCTCCATTGCCAGCCAGGCACAGCAAGCTTGACAATATGAGGCAATAAGATTCTATGAGAGAAACTAGCTACAGTCAATACCTCGAGACCGATTACCAAGGCTCAGAGTGCGAGAGAGTTATCCATTCAGATAGTATGTTTTTAGGAAGATGCCAACATGAGCTCCTCATTCATGACAATCCCTACTACCACCATCAACTCAAACCAATGAACTGGCTATATTCGCTATCGCTACAGCCTCTCGTATAATCCTGGAAGATGCTTGGCTACAAGACAATTCAAAAGAAGAACAACAGTAATGTACTCTCACACCCTGGAAAATGAAGCGTTGGAGAGGATAAGATCAACCGGCGACTCGGGAGAAGAAGTTAGTCAGCTGGTAGAAAACTACAGAAAGGGTGTAAGAGATTAAGGCATGAAGACCTGCTGGTGGCTACTTGAAAAAAATACAATGGAACCCTGACTTCCATCCTGAAAGCCCTAAAGAGAGCTTGCTAAACAAACGGCCTCACAGCACTGGTTACCAAGGCTCTACCAGGAGAATACACCTAGAGAGTCAGAAGGCCCAAAAAAGTTCTACATGCCCTGTTCTCTCAAGCAAGAGGGAGCCATCCGTCACATGGTGTAAACTCCCACAAACCTAGCGACCGTGCAACCAACACACATATAACAGCAGAGCCATCCAGCAGCAGGAAAACTGAACAGTTACTGGAAAGAACATTCATGGCGAAGAAAGGAGAAGACTCATAACGCCAGTGCAAATGTGGGCTGCAGGAACCTGCGAACGGCCGCGCACACAGCAATCTCCCAGAACAGAAACCAGTTCACCAATCAACAGTCTGAAGAATATCGCAGCAGCGGGGGTCAAGAACATGAAAGAGCTGGACAGCACCTAGACCGAGACCATGAATCCAACACCTACTGGCTAAAGAAAAACTAAACAGCATGTGCATGAATGGTAAGCCTCGCTAGCAGCTGGTTCATTCTTTGTGCTGCTTAGGGCAATTTCATGTGGAGACTTGCTGGGTTAGTTTCCTTTAGCAGTAGCGTGTTGGATTCATGGTCCTGCGTCTAGCCGTGCTGTCCTAGCTCTTCATGTTCACTTGTACCCCGCTGCTGGATATCTTCTACTGTGATGGTGACTGGTTTCTGTTCTGGAGAGATTGCTGGTGGCTCCGTTCTCAGGTCCTGCAGCCACCTTTGCACTGGCGTTCTATGAAAGTCTTTCTCTTTCTCTCACATTAGTGTTTCTTCGCAGTACGGTGTTTTCAGTTTTCTGCTGCTGGTATGGGCTTCTGCCTGTTTATTGTGTTGTTTGCACTGTAGTTCGGAGTACACCTTGGTATGGCTTCTTGTGGAGAACAGGGCATTTGAACTTTTTGGCCTCTGCTTCTCTAGTGTATTTCTCCTTACCTGGTAGCCCATGTGCTGTGAGCTTTGTTTAGGCAGTCTCTAGGGCTTCGAGGAGTCAAGTTTCTTTATTTTTTCAGTAGCCGGGTCTTATCCTTAAATCTCATACACCCTTCTGTAGTCTACCAGCATGACTAACTTCTGGCTCCCGAGTCGCCTTGTATTCTTATCCTCAACCTCATTTTCCAGGATGTGGTAGCAGTACGGGTTGTTTCCTTCTTAGATTGCGGTAGGCGGGCAAGCATTCCAGGATTACAAGAGGCTGTAGCGTATTACCCAGTTCATTGGGTTTGAGTTATAATAGGTAAGGTAGTAGGGGATTAGTCATGAGTGGCTCTGATTGGCATCTTCTAAACATACTATCTGATGTACTCGGTTCATCTCCACTGAGCCTATGTAATCGGTCTCAAGAGGATTTGACTGTAGCTAGTTTCTCCATGATCTTATGCCTCATATCAGCTGCTGTGCTCTGCAAATGGAGGGGGTGGGAGTGAAGTTTCATCTCAGGTGGGGCTGTGCATCCACTTGTTCCTTCCAGGTTCTTTGAGTCTGGGATGTAATGTGGAGTTGGTCTACATCTCGAAGCTGTGAGTCGAGCATTTCCTCTTTACTATGTATGAGCATTGGTGGTAACTAGCTGTTTCTCAGTAAGTGTGAGATGTAGTCTTTTGTCCATCCATAGTCCCCTCATACGTTTCATATAATCCCCTCTCATTAGGTCTACTGTTGTAGTAGCATTCCATCAATTCCAGATTTCTCTTGTCTCGTCCATGATATGGTTTTGTTCCAGTAGCCCACTTATCATCAGATTGTCCTGGTTCCTCAACATCTGGTGCGGACCTTGTTAATCCGGGTGACGTCCGAGCCAGCATGGACTCTCCTAGTTCATGTCACTCTCATTTTGAGGTAGGCAGCTGAAGCGTTAGGGGGTCTTTTGCCCAAGGACCCCTACTGGAAAGTTGGGTACCAACCGGGATTTGAACCCCGGTCTCTCATATCAAAGGGCGGTCTCCCGTATCAAAGGGCGGCGCTCTTAACCACTACGCTATCCAGTCACTTATATAAGTAGACTCTTAGCAATCTGTTTCATGCATTAACAGCTCTTTAACTAAAATAACCTGCAGCATGCTACACCTCTCAACACAATGTAGTGTCTGAAAGGGACACATTATAGCAAGAATCTCTTCTGGCCAGTTAGGAGTCAGAGGGCTATTTGGGAGAGAGTCTGGCCTGCTGAGTAAACTGAGTCACAGGCTATTGATTGGATGCTTTCATGAGGAGTCACATCCTGAGACAATATGAGAGTTGGAGTAGGCCCAGTGAGAAGTTTAGCTGGGAAGGAAACATGGAAAGTGATGGTATCCAGAGAAAACCTTGGTATGCTAAAGTCAAGCAAGCAACATGAAATGCTTTCTGTTACTAAAGAACTACAGATTATAGCTTTGGACAGTAAATATGGAAAATGTTTAAGGAAACAGATAACACTAGAGAAAATTAGGACACTGTTTAACTGATGAAGGGAGTGAGCAGAACATTCTTCCCCTCCCCATACCTGCCCCAAAGGCCCCAAACCCACACTGGAGGAGAACAGGAGGAGCAGCAAGCTGACAGATGGGTGGAACTTTGAAGATGCTGCCAGTCACTGTTCCACATGCCCAGACAAGGGTGGAGGGGGCTTCCTGCAGTGAAGATGGCAATTTGGCAGCTTTTCCCAAGGGTGCCCCCCTCTTATCTTGCTTCTCGTCCACCACCGCCTTACAGGACATCTCTTGAAGGTGAGGGCAACAGTTCTGGTGGGGTCCCTTGGACTTATGTCCCCCGGCCTGCCCAAGAACCATAGAGGCAACCTGCAGTGGATTTACATCCCTGAGGGTGTGAATCAGGAACTCATACAATTGACATCCACTGAATGGAAACTGAGTGAGCAGATTGCTAACAAGATGAGAAAAGCCATCCATGGATGCAGGACTATCAAGTAGAGAGACCACACATGGGGGTGGGAGGAGAGGCAGGCTACAAAAGGGGGCCCAATTCTCCTCCAGTTGAAACCAATGGTAATTTTGTTGATGATATGGGAACAGGATCAGGCCATATTGCAGTTCTGCTTCTGCAATCTGCTTTGGGTAGTGCCTGTAATGCGAGGGAAATCCCAGGGCTTCCATAGGAATTAAAACAACTATGGAAAGTCAGTGCTATCCCCTTCATTTCTACACTAGTCACAACAAACATACTGTTAGCCAAAAGCTGGTTCCCAGAATGTGTTATTAACAGACCTTAAAAAATGAAAAAGCTCAGGAAGTCTTTTAAATAAAAGAATCTCAAATCTCTCAGTTAAGTATTTAATACCCCATCCAGATAGAATTCAATCTCTTTACTTTTTCTGGCTTTAACAAATAATTTAAGTATTTTTCAGTCAATATTCAGCAAAACAGTGCATTTCCAGTTATTTTCTTTCTAGAAGTGTTAACAACATTCATCTCCTCTCCCCTCACCTAAAACATTTTGCTTCTGTAGTGTAGACACAAACTCACCTAGCAAAAATCAATTCATTCCCACTTTATTATTGTTCCAGCTTCTCACCATCTACTTAACTCATAGCAGAGTATCTTGTGTCTCTGTAAATTTAAGCACATAAACCCTGGTGAAAAGCAGTTCAGGCTGTAACTTTTGAAAACAAGGCTACAAGAGGTGAGGAGAAAGAATTTCCTGGCTAGCTGATGTAACACTTTATAAATAGATGAACAATCACTCTGAAAGCCTGTTTTTCTTGTAAAGAGAGGAGGAGGAAAAGAACCTGCTTTCCTACCCTTGTTCAGGTCTCTGGATCAGATCCTCTAGGAAGGTGGGACGTAGCTCTCCTAGTTTGTGTGTGTTCTCTAGCCAGGTTTCCACAAACACACACGTAAATTACACAGAGGCTCTACTTATCAGCACAGCTGGCGTTTCATTCCGCCGTCATGTTCCTGCAGCACACCCAATTCCTTTTGAAGTTTTAGTCCGTCAGTCTCCCACCGTGTATCAATCCAAGGTACAGGCTGAACCTTTTCCCTCTCAGATTTCTACCAAGTGAACAAATAAAAGCTGATAAAGATCTGAGCTCCTGTTGAAACAGAATGCTTTTGTCAGCCTGCAGAAAGCCTAAATAAAAGATGGGATCTGCCAGTGACTGGTATGTAATGAGTAAACTCCTCCTCTCGGCTAGCAGGGGGAGGGTGTTGGAAAGATAGAGTGACTGTGAACAGACTGACTTCCTGCTTGGATGAATACAAAGGTAGAACTGCTGTGCTGAATTAGTATTTTCAGCAGTGTTGTACACAAACACCCATGTTCTTAAAACAAAGGCTGCTCCAAGTACACAAGAGCCAAAATGCAGTGATATTTTGAACCAAAACCTTCTTTAAATCCCTTAAGTAACTACCATGGGCTTCAAATCAAAATCTGGTTAAAAAAGATAGGATAACAGTTGCAGCTTCTGTGGACAAAGCAGTCGGGTAGTGATGTTAAAGTTATAGTTGAGGAGGGGAGGCCCTTTCATTTCAACTTTTAATTTTCAGACCCTTACAGCTTTTCAGAACTTTGCCCTAAGTCTGATTGTGTGTCTTTAGCTGTGTGCATGCAGTTATTCTCAGTCCAAAGGTAAACCCTCTAGGAAGTTTAATAGCATGTACCATAGTACAAATTGCTGCATGCATGCCAGGAGGTAGTTACAGTTACCACTGGAAATCATAACCTTTCCTGAGTTTATTTTTATTACATTTTCAATCATAATGTTCCATTATCAAAGCTTTTAACATCAAATTATATTAAACACCACCCAAGTTCTAGTTCCCTCTCCCTCAGTTTCTTTCAAATTCAAATCTTAAATATTGCAATGAAGCTGTTGGTTCATCATTGGATGGGTACGTCCTCTTTCCTCAAATGAGCTGCTGGGTGAAAAGGACTGAGTCACATGAAATTCTGCGAGGGCCACAGACCCAGCTCAGCTTCAAGTCAACAGAGGGCACTATGTTACCAGGAAAAGGAAGTGTTGTCATGAGGGTAAGAGAATCAGGCAAACAGCAGACTGGGCTGAGCCTGCTGAGCATCCTGTATCTTGCTTTCCTACCTGCCTCAGCCTAAAAGGTACCAAGTTTTGTGACACTGCTCAGAAACGGACATATTGAACACAAATCAGAGTCTATGGTCATAGACAAGTTATTTGCAAATATGCAAATCAGTTAATTAAATTTGCCTAAAATATCTCAGGGAGCCGCACAAATCTTGGCACCTATGGTCTGGAGGCTGTCTGCAGAGGGAAGGCCAGGAGGGTGAACCTGCAAGCACACATGAGCCAACCACTAAAGCTGGATGATAGGAGGACAACAGAGAGCTGCCCCTCAGTGAGACCAATGGAGGGAATGTCCTCTGTCAGTGGGATCTACAGGCAAATGCTGAATTGCCTCCTAAGAGGCCTGGACTAAAGGAACTTGCCGTTGCAAGCTTGGGAAGCCCTACTGGGCAATGGGTCCCTATCTCCTATCCTCTCTTCTCTTCTCCTCTCCTCAGCTGCTGTGGGGTGGGGTGGTCAAGGTAGGTTACTGTTCTTTTCTGCCAGCACTCACATGCATACTTAGCAGAAGTGTACATTTCATGAAAGAAAAAGGACAAGAATCACTCCAGCTCTTGCAGCAGAGTTCATGATACACACAGCACACTACCAAATATCCAAAAGGGACTAGAATACCACAGCACTATATGGACACCCTCTAGTGCAGGGGGTTACATTGTATTCCATTGGTTTATTCCCAAAGAGTTCTACTAGGCTCCACAGTACTACACCGTGATATGACACATTTTGTTTTCCTGCCAGGAACGAAGAAGTTATTGGAAGAGCATTTGCAAAAGTATCTGCAGTGATTTGAAAACCAACCTATGCCACTGTCCTTATATTGTCATTATCAGGCCTGCTTGATGAACTGCAACCAGTATTGTCAACTCACAATTTTTTTTGTGAGTTGTGATATTTAGTGTTTTCAGTAAATCTCCAATTTCTGGAATCATGTGATCACACGAGACTCTCACCTTTCTTTTTCTTTTTTAAAAAGTAAGTTTGTGCTCCATGTGGTTTGTGGAGAAATGCCTAATAATGTGATTCCTAAAGACACAAAAACCAGAAAGCAAGTAATAGGAACACCAAATGTATTATTTATCTTCATGTACAGCACCTCGCACAATGGGGCTCCAATCCTGACTGGGGTCAGTAGAGATGCCATTGTTATAATACTACTAATAATTACTATTAATAAAGTGGTGTAAAGGAAAGGAGAATAAGACCCATTAAGCTTCTTGTCTTTATGCTTGTGAGGAAAACTTTCTGAATGTGACCTAATGGCAATGTTGTTTTCAGACAACAGACAGCCTGTCTGCTGTCTGTCATATCTTTCATACTTTTAAGACCTTATTATCATTGTGCTTTGGCATCATTCATATCAATTTACTTAGCATTCAGAAAATCCTGATAATCTTATCTCTGATCTCTCACCATTTCAGTTTCTTTTGTATCCTTCTTTCTATTTAACACTGCCTTTTTTTAATTCTTCTCTTTTTTTCTCCTTCCTCTCTTATCTCTCACCAGCCCCTTTGAAGGCTGACCCTGGTGGTTTTATTGGAGGGAGGCTTAGTGAAGAGGTGGGTCTTGCCTCATTACCTGAAAGAATGAAGAAACTATATGCATATTTTCTGGAAGAAAGGGGAAAGCAGAGTTCTCAGCATCATATCTGAATTCCATACTTGACTGTGTTCATGTTGTAATTCCATACATGTGCCTGTCTACACTTGCCTGGCTGTTATCATGTAATGATATTAAATAGGTTGTTACAATGCTAATTTTTAAAAAAAAGTTAGACCATACATAGACCATAACAACTACAGCAATGATGTTGCCAACCCAGGCTTTCAAAAATCATAAAACTCGCTTAAAAATCATAATGTTTTTGTATATACAAATTTTCTTCCTGGCTTCTCAGCCTTTAGGTCACACTTGAGATGTATTTTCAATATCTTGTCTGCAACCACAAGGGCTAGGAATTTTTTAAATGAAAGCAGAGACTCTCACAGAGTCACATGACTTCAGGAGCTGGGGCTTTAGGACAAACAACTATTACATGACTCAGGATAAAATTGCAAGGGTTGGTAACACTGCAGAGAGTTCATTCTGGATCTGAAGTAGATGTTTGCATTTGCACTGTGTCCTAACTAGAGCTTTGGCCACTGTTTGAGTTTGAGATGGCAGCCAGAACACGCTGTTCTATAAAGTATCAGGCCAGTTATCAGATAATATCAAGTTCCACATTAATGACGGAACAGACCAAGTTGCACCAAGAAGTAATCATTGTCTTCGGGTATCTCAAAGCAAATAATTTAGTGGTAAGAGACAAGTGTTTGTGTAAGATCTCCTATGCCACCCACTGCACAGTCAATGGCACAGGAGTATGTCAGGGATGGGCAGCACTCAGATAATCCTGGACTGAGGAGCGGTCCATTGGGGACCATAGCCAGCTGGTGTAGGTTAAAGCAAAGGCTAGGCTGCTCTAAGCTGAGCAGCAGGGAGGAGTGGGACAAGAAGAGAATGAGACATGTAATCTGCTCCCTGATAGCCCCCACTGCTGCTCCCACAGCAGCAGAGAGTCTGGGCCTATGTCTGCTTTCTAAGGTCACAATCCCTACTGATGGGCAACTACTTCCATCTATAAAACATGCATGAGTGCTGACAGGCATGCTACATTATTTCCAAACCTTTGACTCTCTTGTGAACTGACTGGGATTTATGTGTACCCAGAAGGTTTTTTGATCTACAGCTGGGAAGTATGAAGATCACAAGACTACATTATGACATGACTGTCAGGAAAGCAGAGAAATTATTATTCACTCTCAGGAAACTTCATGACAATCTCATTAGTTACTACTTCTGTCACTGTGTTAACTGAAGCTGCCTGTAGGCCAAATCCCAAGATCCTGACTCAATTTTTACCAGGTCATATTCAAGCAAACTCCCTCTGATAACAGCTGAGGGCAAGATTCTGATACCTCTTTACATAGATGCAGAGTATTGTGTGAGCATGCAAGGAGCATGAAGTCAATGCTGAAGCTGATTGAGTCTTGTGTTCCATTAAGGCTCCCACTGTTTTCAGTGAACTGGTTATTGCATCGGTGGGAGTTTCCTCTCTATTTCACATTGGTCCTCTCCCATCACAAGACCAGTTTTCTCAAATGGAGGTTCAGGGCAGCCAGTTCTAAGGTGGACCTGCTCCTCTATGTTCCTGTACACTGACTGTAAATAACTCTGCTCCACTGGTTTAACTCTGGTCTGAAGATGTTGGGCTCTGAGGTCTGCTGTACCAGGCACTGACTCATACGGCTCAGCCACAAGGCAAGTTAGCTGTATATTTGGCACTCTCTGTAGGAAACTGGGTAACCTCCACCCTGACTAACCTGCTTCTAGTCTTCCATCTCCATAATTACACAAGAGTCTTTACTCCGGGGCTGGGTAGGTGCCATTCACTTCCCTTTTCTAAATTCAAAGCTAACTTTTTTGTTACTTTTAAAGAGACTAATTCAGAGTCTTATTAATTGCATTTATACAGACCCAACCCTTAGTATCCACCTTTCAAAATATTTGTTTTAAAGATTATCACTTAAATCCTAATATTAAAACCCACGATGAAGGGAAGCTACTTATTCACAGGAAGTCCTAGTCACGCTGCATCAGTGCTGTTCATACTGAGGGCTTCCTCCACTAAAAACAGTTTAGAGGAATGTTTAGTTGATTTAAAAAAAATTGCTAGAACTAAAAACTGTACACATTTCTATTGATCCTAAGTGCTATAAAATCTTAGTTTTACAAAAGTGAAATTTGGGGCCTAATTTGACAATGCAGTGTCCCTTTAAAGCATTAGATACTGTCCACATGAAAAATATCCACCATACTGAGCAGATCAGGTGGCAACAGTTTCCCATCTAACCTAAGCAACTTCCACCATCTTGGCTCACAGCAACTTACTCTACATTAGTACCATAAGCAATACAGAGCATGGACCAAATACTGATCTGGTTTAAGAAGTATAACTCCATAGTTACATCAGATAAAATCATCTCCTGTTTTAATCCAGTGCTCTTGAGTAATTTCATTCACTTGAATCCCATTAAAATCAGGTGCTCAGATACCTGGGTGATGGGCATAGTATAAGTTGTGTGCAGTACCATGCATGACATTTTATTAAATTATCAAATGAAATAATTTGCATATTTGCAAATATTTGTATATAAAACAAAAACTTTGACACATCCTGAATCAAGCAGTGGCTGGGGTAGAACATGGAGCTGCACAAAACATGGCAGCTGTCACTGGGGGCGCTAGGGATGGGTGAACGCTAAAAGTTGCCAGAGGATAGCTGGGTGATGGCTGACTGATCTGGGCACTATTTGGCTGCCTAGGGAGTAGTAGTGGGGGAAGAGGGTTGGAAGAATCTGAAGAGGTGCTGGATGAGTTGGTGCTGGGGTGGCTGGACGGTGCATGTTTGCTTGTTGCCTGGGGTTACTGGTGTGTATAGTGAAACAGGTGGGTATTGAGATATATGTGGCTGCTGGAGGGAGCATGCTATAGCTGATTCTTGAGGATGAGGGAGTCAAGGGCCTCGCCTTGTGCTTTGCAGTTGCTACTGCTATCAGTTTCTCTTCCCAGCTACTCTTTTGTGGCTGGGATCCAGAGTAGGAGCATAACAAGGGCATCTGGCTGCCTGTTGAGTGGGCACCATGGTGGTCAACGGGCAGAACTGCAGACAAATGCCTACTGCCTTCCTGAAGCTCAGCTAGGTGTGTGAGAATCCAGGTGAGACGTGGGAATATGTGACAAGGCTGCCAGACAAATGACTATCCCATGAAATGCCTGGTCTCTACACATGGCTGCCAAGGGTCAATGAGGCTGGGGCCTCGCTCCACTGGGTTCTGTACAAATACAGCAGACGACAGTCTCTGCACCAAAGACATTTCAACCTAATTGTAAGCACTGTGCTTAGTAGTAATTGCTTGCAGAAAAGGGACCAGAAGTTGACCCTTGAAATTGCCCTTGTACTAAAGGGAAGGACCTCAGAAAGAATAAAGCACACTGGAACATTTGCAGCTGGTCATATTCAAGCAAAGAGACAACTTTCCAGCACATCCAACGCGCACATTCCCTACTGCTGATGTGCAAATCAACCTAGTGTATTAAATCTGCAAATGTCTCTTACTCTGAGCTGTCTAGAGCCCCAGCTGACCTTTCCATGGCCCTGAGATTCAGTCAAGAAATGTTATGAATTTTACATCACATACAGTAATTACCCAGAGGAAAGAAATCCCAGCTAACTTACTACCCTGTACACTTACTGTGTGCTGCATCCAGGGAGTTGCATGATCAGTGCTTCCTTGATACAAAATGGCATAAATGCTGAGTGATGCTGACAAAATGCCTTTTCCCAGAGAAGCAGCGAAAACACATGTAGGGTTTACAGCAAGACAGTTGTATTTGCACAGTCAGTGCAGTATTCACAGGAATGGGCATGTGCAATACTGTCCTATAGCGTTAATGGTGTGGGTTATTTACTCCTATAAAATATTGTGGAGTGTAAAACCAGCCTGTGGTAGTGCAAATCACATTAATGGCATCTTTATTTGTTATGTTAAACATCTAGGAGAGGGGCATATAGCTCTTTAAACCTCAAAGGTAGTTTGTTTGTTTTTTTCTTAGCTTCATAAATCTACACCCCAAAGAACTGGATTGCTTCTTATCATATACTGCTCATTTGGTTAGATTTAGTGATCAAATTAGGGCTTGTCTTACATGGAAAAAATCATTTTTAAATCACAGTAGTTCCTAAAGACCCCAGTCAGGATCAGGGCCCCACTGTCCTAGATGCTATTGAAAAAAAAGCATATTGAAGACTTGATTCCTGGCACAAAAAGCTTTATAATATGAGAAAACAAATGGAGGATAATTGGTGTGACAAGTGCTCAGCACCTCTGAAAATCAAGACCATGGGAGCTCAATTTGGGTACCCCAAAAATGAGGGTATCTAAATCAGAGGCTACTTTTGAAACGAGGTGACACAACAAATCAGTAGAGGAGTCAGGCTCTAAGCCCAAAACCTTTCCTTTAGGTGTCTGAGATTGCTTTACAGACATTAGCTAGTTAAGACTCCAAGCACCTAAGAGATTTATAGTAATTATTATTATACATACAGGTAAACCAAGTTACAGAATGTTTAAATGGCTTGCTCAAGTTATAAAGCACCAGATTCTGCCACTCTTAATTATGCAACAGGTAATCAGTGGGGCTCCTTGCAGAGTAAGTTATTAGTCAGAGCATGTCTAGACTACAGAGGTTATACTAGCATAGGTGAATCAGACTGATTATGCCAGCATAGCCCTGATGTAAGAACTCCTGGGACTAGAACCTGGAAGATTCTGGTTTGCTAATGCTTCCGTATCACCACTGGATGCTTAGGTTGAGTTTCTGCTGGGGGACCCAGCTAGGCTCTGCAGGATGTACTGCCCAGCAGGGCCTGAATGGCAGCCTGTGACAGGGTGCTACCAGCAGCACCATGATCACTGACATTGCTACAGCATGGAGAAGGCTGCAGTCCCAGCCGAGGGCAATTACACAATTCCTGATGGGGGATTGTGAGCACCCGGGTAACAATCATTCGGTAACAAGGTAATTGGGGAGAATATAAGGGGAGAAACAGGAAGCAAAGGGCAGCTGAGGAGGAAGCTCAGAGGTGAGCCTGGGCCGAGAAGTGAGGGCTGGAGGGAAAACTGCAGTACATGACATTGCTATGTAAGAGGGGAATAAATGCACACCTTGGTGAAAGATACACAGCCTAGTGTGTGTTTGTGACTCTGAAATCTTCTGAACTGGCCAGGCAGTGAGGGTTACTGGGTAGCGAGAGAGATGTCCTGTGACATGACTCCTTAACTGATTGGCTTATGCTGGTATCTAAACCAGGAAGCCAATGTAGGGAGCTGTCTGAGTGACAGTGCAGGATACCTGCCTGCTTTGTTGTAGACCCTAGACTGTGGCTTCTGACCCTAGTTTGTCCCCAACTCTATTTGCTTGTTGTCTATAACTTGGTGCTTGACACCCCCTCCCCCATTTCCTGGTATCCTGAGTTGGCTTGACTGTAACCCCACTATTTATCTCCTGACTGTAACTAAGTAGCTGACCGATGCAGGCAGGCTGCCCATGGCCCAGCCATGACTCCCATAGTGTAGATGAACCCTATACTGACAAAAGGAGGGTTTTCTGTCACTGTAGGAACATCACATCCCTGCACAGGCCAAACCTCAGTGGCATTGAGGCCCCATGCACCAGGCTGCAACATCTGGAACAGGAAACTGGGCCCAGCCCTTGTGGGACAGGTGGTACTACTGCTACAACAGGGTGAGTGCAGGGCAGGTTCACTATGTTTGCCTAGGGCAGCGCTTCTCAAAGCCAGTCTGCTGCTTGTGTAGGGAAAGCCCCTGGTGGTCCGGGCTGGTTTTTTATCTGCCACATCCGCAGGTTTGGCTGATTGTGGCTCTCACTGGCTGCGGTTCACCACTCCAGGACAATGGGGGCTGTGAGAAGTGGCGTGGACCGAGGGATGTGCTGGCCGCCCTTCCCGCAGCCCCCATTGGTCTGGGACGGTGAACCATGGCCAGTGGGAGCTGCAATCGGCTGAACCTGCAGATGTGGCAAATAAATAAATGGGCCCGGACTGCCAGGGGCTTTCCCTGAACAAGTGGCGGACCAGCTTTGAGAACCACTGTCCTAGGGCCCTGCTATCTATCTAGAACCTTCCCGGGATCCAACATTTAAGAAACAGTGCTCTAGCCCTACCTAAATACAAAGGCCTGATCAGATTGTTGAAGGACTATAGCATTGGGATCAGTATACCTGCATTGTTTTGTGACTTGTAAGTTGCATTTCTGTAAAACAGTCACTACTTTTGATTTCCTTGCCAAGTACCATAGAACTAAAATCCTCTTTTCACTGAGTGTTCCATCTGGTTGTTGGTGCCAGTGTTCTGTAATTGAAATCCATTGCCATCTATCACACTTAAATACTCATTATGTTATATAGCAAATACCTCTGTTGTCTCACAGAATGGTTCTGATTTTGTTGTTGCCTCTTCAGTCTTGAGCATTCCAATTCAACGTCTAGATCTCACAGAGACATTTCTTCTGTATGACAAACGCTTTATTTCTGTCACTGAGTAGAAAGCTTCAGAATCCATAACTACACCGCCATTATATCTGGAAAAACAATCGTGTGGTTGTGACTGCTGCCAAAACATTGTCTCTAGAAACTGCTGTGCCATAAATTCTTGCTTAATCCTACAAGACAATACCTATCTACATTACCCCCTTGGTGGCTGTCTGGTGCTTTAGTGCAATGAGAACAATATCATAAATAAAATACCACAGCGCTGTAACTTTGAACAATTGAAGCTATCGATAGTGCCTGCATTTTAACCCTATGCCACTGACTTTTTCATGAGTTTATCAAAATTATTGCATTATGAATTGCTTTCAGTGTTCAAGTATCAGGGGGTAGCCGTGTTAGTCTGTATCCACAAAAACAACAAGGAGTCCAGTGGCGCCTTAAAGACTAACATATTTATTTGGGCATAAGCTTTCGTGGGTAAAAAACCAGCCACTCTCAGTCCCTATTCAAGCCCAAATTAATGGTGTTAAATTTGCAAATGAATTTTCGTTCTGCTGTTTCTCTTTGAAGTCTCTTCAAGCCCAAGTTCAGACTTCAAAGAGGGACTGGGAGTGGCTGGCTCATTACAAAAGCAGCTTTGCCTCTCCTGGAATTGACACCTCCTCATCTATTATTGGGAGGGGACTACATCCACCCTGATCGAACTGGCCCTGTCAACCCTGGTTCTCCACTTGTGAGGTAACTCCCTTCTCTGCATGTGTCAATATATAATGCCTGCATCTGCAACTTTCACTTCATGCATCTGAAGAAGTGGGTTTTTTACCCACAAAAGCGCATGGCCAAATAAATCTGTTAGTCTTTAAGGTGCCACCGGACTCCTTGTTGTTTCAATGTTCAAATTTCTTGTAAACATACAATATTAAACATCTCTATTAAATAACAGAGCATGGAAAATGTTAACACAGACATCGATACAATTACAAAATGCTAATGACATGCTTCTTGAAAAGCATATTTACATATTATAGCATATATTACAGCAAAAGAGGAAAATGTAAAATAAAAAATTTGTTGCTACATTTCTGGGTATTTCCTTTCATAACAATTTTTTATTTTTAAGTTAGCCCCTTTTTCTGCTGGTACACATTCAACAGATATCAAGCTGTAAGAGCTCTTATATGTACGAGCAGACAAAATATTTGTAACCAGATAATAATATTATAAATTGATATCGAAGGGCCAGATTTTACCACTTCAGCTCACATTGCATTGTACTGTATTCTGAGAGTTATCCCATTGAAATCACTCTGATTAAGGGGAACAGAACAGTTACTCAGTTTGAGGACAGACTTTCTTTGACTTACACTATTGAAGATTAAAGGTTCATACTATTCAGTCTTCTTGCCAGAGCTGTCTTGTGCACATTCTGCAAGATGAAAATAAAGCTGGTCAAATAATAATAGCAACTGGTTTGACTTTTGTCATCAATAATCAGATAAATTATTCACAACTATTAGATCCACCATTCAACCACCTCTCTAGATGATAATGTAATATCCACCAACTAAATCATTTGGGATTTTTTTTCATTATTTAACCAGCACTAGCTATGTAAACATATTCAGCCCAACACATACTTACTTTTAATGACAAAGAGTTTAGCACACTTTTTGTTTTTATAGGCAACTACATTTTGTCCAACAAATAAGGTGCGGCTAATTTAGAAATTGTACTTTTCCTAATTAATTGCATCAACTCAAGAATGGGACCTGAGTGTCACTGGACAGCTCAGTGAAGACCTCAGGTCAATGTGATCAAAAAGTTAAGAAGATTTTAAGATGTATAAGGAATGGGATGGTTAATAAATACAAAGAGTATTGTAATACCATCACAGGGTCACCTGAACCCAGAGCTTTTTATTTTGCCTGCTGGACCCTGATTGCCTTCAGCCAAGTCAGCCTGTTCCTTGACCTACTAGCCTCACAAAGACCAATTCTCATTAGCTCTGCCAGCAGCTGATCTTGTGTGGCCTCTCTAAACATTTCTTGGAGGTCTAAACTTGCTGGGGTTTTTCCCTTGAAAAGATACTTTCCTCAGGCAAAGCATGCCAAGACAGCGATACCGCTATTAAGGGGCATCAAATGCCTAGTACACCTTTGAATAATCAGTGGTGCCCCCTCATCTGGATACATGTGCTATACTGATCACCCCATCTCACCAAAGACACTGCAGAATTAACAGGGGTTCAGAGATGATTGATGAGAATGATCAAGGGCTTGGAAAAGCTCTCATAAAAAGAGAGATTGAAAAGACTGATTGTTTACCTTAGAAAAGAGACAAATAAAAGGGGACCTGATAAAAGTATGTCAAATAATTAATGGTATAGAGAAGGCAGATTGGGAACTTGTGTTCTTCCTCTCTCATAATAAGAAAAAGACAGCATTCAATGAAATTAAAAGGTAGGAAATCCAAAACGTGATAAAAGAAAACATGTTTTCACACGTGTGATTAAATTGTGGAACTCTCTGCCACAGGAAGTTGTTGAGGCTAAGAACTTAACACAATACTTAAAAGGAATTGGACTTTTATATCAATATCAAGAATATCCAAAGCTATAACAACAATTTTTGGAAAGGATACTTCATCCTTCAAGGTTTAAGCCAATTTCTAAGTACTGGAGATCAGGATGAAACCTACTGAAGGGGGTGCAAATTATCCCACATCTGCCTTCTGCAGAGTTCTTTCACTTTTCTCTGGAGCAGCTAATAATATCCACTGTCAGAGGCAGGATATGGAACTCAGTGCTGGTCATATGCAATATGGCAATTGCTATGTTCCTAATGTAGGGGCCAATCCTGTTATTCTTACCCCGACAAAACTACTAATGATTTCAATTGACCATTTTAACATGAATTTAATTCTTCACTAAAGTATTTTCAAATAAATTGAAACTTCAAAAGATTGTTGTCTTAAAAGCCCAAGGCATGATTTGTGGCAAAGTAGTAAATCATCATTTAATTCTTTCATTGGAATCATGTCCGAACCAATGCTAAAGCTAAGCAAAAATAGAAAGCATTCAGAGACTGATTCAAAAAATTATTTAGAGGCCTGATCATGTTCCCACTTAAATCAATGGAGTTCTGTCTTTGGATTCAGTGGGACAGGAGCTAGCCCTATATGAATGGAAAGACTTTGCTATGAAGAGAGACCAAAAAGATTGAGACTGTTTAGCAAGAAGATAAGTAAGAGAGAACATGAAACAGGCCTAGGGAATAATACATAGTATAGAGAAGATAGGTCAGGTGCTTCCATTTACCCTCTTTCAGAATACAAGATTGAGGAGACATTAAGTGAAACTGAGAAAAATATATTTTAAACTGATAAAATACTTTTTCACAAGGCACATAATTAACCCGTGGAACTCACTGCCACGTGATATCACTGAAGCTGAGAACTTGTCAGATGCAAACAAGAACTAGACATTTATATGGATAATGATCACATCTAGTTATATTAAATTGAATAATTTTGTATAATGATTTAATATAATATTTATACTGCAATAGCACCCAGTGGCTCCAAACAGGATCAGGGCCCATTATGCTATATCCTTACAAACAGGAGCATTAGGAGGGTTGAGGTGCAAAAGGGACAATTCGCCCCACAGCCTCCCAGTTGAGAGGGTCTCCAAACCAACTGGTGCTGCAAACTGGTGTGCAGCATCTCAGAGGGGCAGCCAGGCTAAACCTGAGCGGTTCTGTGACCTTGTATGCCAGCTCACAACACCTGGAACAGGTAGCTGGGGCCAGCCCCACAGGACAGGAGCCGCAGCCATAGGGTGAGTGTGGTATGGACTCATTCTCCATTCCCTCTTCCATCCCCCTGCATTGGTAATTTTTGGGAAGTGTGGGGGAGCATCAGTGTCCAATTTTGCCCTGGGCCCCCAAAAACCTCTGTGCAGCCCTGCTTACAAACACATATTGTATTAAGAGATGGGATGAAGTCATGGCCCCATGAAGTCTGGGAGTTTTACCACTGACTTCAGTGGAGGCAATGTCTCAGCCATGGACTCTACCCTGAAGAGAAGTCCACTGCCTGTTAGCGGGGGTTAGGAAAAGCTTCCCCTGCAGATTAGTCTGTATTTTCCCATTGCTAGATTTCTTTGCACCTTCTTCAGAAGTGTCCCGTCATGGCTACTATAGGGGTAGGACACTGGTGCAGATAGATCTGATCTGATCTAATGCATTGCTATATTTCTGTGTAAATAGATGAATGAAATATCTCTTATCTATGAGACATCTCAGAGGTGGTGCAGTAAAATGACATTTCTTATTATAAACAATGGCATTCCAGGCTAGCTAAAAATTAAACTAGAGAAAGTGAGTTCTAAATTCAGGTGGTGGGGACGATGACAATTTATTCCAAGTATACATATCCAGGTGGGTTTATAATGTTTTTTCATTGAAAAGTGTTGTCAAATATTTCCAAAGAAGATGGGTATCTCTAAAAAATGAAGAGTCAAACCACTGAAGTTATTTTTCAAATCAAAACTGAATGTTATAGTCAATAAACACTCAGGGGAAAAGCTCTTTCTGTGACAGCTTTTCACTGTTGGTGTGTGTTCCCTGATTCTTCCAGTATACACAATGTCATTCTCAGTGCAGTTTTGGGCCTAAACACCCACACGTCGCTGCTGGGTACTTACCACAATGAACTCATTCTGTAGAGAACTATGAGCTCTGGAACAAGTGCACATGCCACTAATAAGAGAAAGCAAGTTTTGCTGCTGTTTTTACAATTAAAATGTCTGATAGCTGTATATGTTTACTTGGCCCTTTGATGTGTTCAGTGGAACAGAAGAATCTTTCCTCCTTGGTGAATGTTGAGTTAAAAAATCTGTTTTAGAGGCAACAACTGACAGGAAAACCATCAAGAGACACTGGTTTTGTTTTTTAAAAAAGTAGTTCAGAAAAATACAAAAATCAGTGTGTACCACTGCCCAGATTTCAGATGAAATCCAAATATTTCCAAGGTCATATCAGTTTCTGTAAGTATCCTCTATCCTTTTCCTCTCATCATATACTTTTCCCTTCACCTCATATAGACCCACGGTGACATCTTCATAGGTCTAGGGTTGCCTGCTGAGCTGGCTGTCCATTTTAGATCTGATGGCATTGGTACACAGTGGATTCTGCAGGCACTTCATGCTAGAAGCCTTGGCCAACTCTGAGATTTGAAGACGTTGCTAGCAGGGCACAGTTCTCCCCCCAGGGTCCCAATGGAGAGTGGTCTGCTTGTGAAAGAAAAAAAAAAGAAATGTAGGGATAAAGACTGGGAGTCACTGGTTTCTAGGTGCGGCTATCAGCCAGAGAATAGATTATAATGGGGGTGGACAGAAGATCAGTTTGGAAGGTCAGACTGGAAGACAAAAAAGAATCAAACTGAGGGAAGAGAGCATGGATGCCACTGGAGAGAGAAGAGTCTGGTTGGTGGATAATGGCATCTGGAGATAGGGGGAAATGTCAAAAAAATGTTTATGGGGGAAATGTCAAAAAATTGTGTTTTTTTTTATAAGCATCAATACTTGTCCAGCTGAAGTTTTCACTTCCCTAAAATGAAGCTCCCCAGCTATAAACACATCATGAAGGCTCAATCAATAATAAATATAATCAAAAACTTCAAATGAAAATGCAGTTTCTACCAAAACAAAAGATTATTTTGTAAATCAATTAGAATGATACTGCCATGTTGACCATAGCAAATTTAGCCAGGCTGTAAAAGTGCACAGGTTTATTCAACTAATTTTGTTTCAATCTGCCAGTAATCTTTGAAGCCAGGTGGGTATACATTTCCACAGACTATAGTATTATTATCCATCAGCCAAATCCCGTATCCCATGTTTGTAGGCTGACAGAGGATTGCTCTGGAGTACATTATTACTAACGCCTTTGCCTACTGCTGTACAATGTAGCGTAGACAGGAAAGACTCTGAAACAAAAGTCACATTACTCAAAATGTATCTGTTACTGCAACAGAGTTGACTTCGTCTCTTGGCAGTACAAGCATAGACCTTTTCCAATCTGTCAGAAAATAAAAGTAGCTTTTCTTTGCCCAGATAAGTTCTTGCAAGTCTAAGGAAATAACCTGTCTGAAGGACTGAACTGTTTCTTACCAAGAGTAATTATCTCCACCTAGTGGCCAAAAGCTAAATTTCTGGTGTGCTAAAATCCAGTACTCCAGTGTCAAGAGTGTATTTTCTTCATACTATCCATATCTCTCATCAGTGGCGGAGCCAGGTTTTACAACGGGCAGGAAGGTGAATGGGTCATTGGTAGTGGGCTGGAGAGCAAGCCCACCCTACACTCACTCCAGGTGTTGCGATATGGTGCACAGAGTTGTAGTACTTTTCAGGTTTGGCCCAGCCACCCTTCTGTCATAAGTGAGTGGCGTTGCAACATGGCACATGAGATCACAGGGCCACATGACCCTGTATGCCAGGTTGCAACACCCAGATTGGGGAGACACTCAGACCCACAGGATAGGAGCCACTGCTTTGGAGTAAGTGCGGGGCACTTCATGTTCCAGCCCTGGATGGAAACCCATGA
Source organism: Chelonoidis abingdonii (assembly GCF_003597395.2). NCBI lineage: Eukaryota > Metazoa > Chordata > Testudines > Testudinidae > Chelonoidis > Chelonoidis abingdonii. The sequence goes on along the minus strand of NC_133776.1, from coordinate 43,279,627 downwards.
CATAGACTGCCTTTTGTCAGTTGCATAATATGGATGAAAAGGCATCACACATACACGTAACGGCCACTGGGGGGATGGTTGACCCACCTGCCTCCCATCAATTCTGCCACTGCCTCTTGTCTCTAAGACTATCTGTCCAAGTCCCTTGGTGAGTTTTTAGAGAAATCATTGAAAGCCCTTTTTGTCCAGGCCAGCCTGAGCATGGCTATTTTATGTATGCTGTTTGGAGGGACTGAGGATTCTCCAGATTCCACTCTTTTGTTCCCCAAACTATGATCCTGAGGCCTTGCACGGGATTCTCAAGAAAGCTTTAGAAATGGCATGATACTTTAAAGAGTGTGACTCGCTCCCAAAATTTGGATAGAGAAAAAGCCAAAATGTGTTGTCAGGCATGAATTTGAGGCTCCCCCGATGCAGGGTAAATGCAGGAGATGTGCAGGCACCACAATTTTATAGTGCCAGTACAGAACATTTCTTTAGAAGCCAGGTCAGCCAAGGAAACCTGTTTGCTTTGGTGGGTTATGATCCACTAGCCCAGACAGCAGTCACACTATCTATTGGCTCCCTAAGGATAAGGCCTAAAAGGGAAATTCTTCTGAGATTCCATAGCACCTGTCCCATAACTTCCTTATTCAACTAGAAAAGTCACATCCCAGTCACAATAAGTGAGGCCACTGAAGACAGCCTGGTGACTGGCCCTGCAACTAGAGATGTTTAGTCAAGGCCAACTTCAAAGTTCTGTTTGTAAAGCTTTGATAAATCCAACCTCTCTTTTAGGGCCTGATCCTAAGTCCACTGAAGTCAATGGAGACCTTTCGACTGGCTTCAGTGGAGTTTGGACCAGGCCCATTAAGACCTTTTGAATTTTTAAGAGTCATGAGTTTCAAGAATAGGCTCAATCTGTCCTTTCTAGATAAGTACCAGTATCTGCAAACATAATAGGATGCACGCGCCTCTAATTTTGTTTGTATGCACAGCTCCTGTCAGCAGCAGGGGAAGTGAGGAGTGCACACTGAAAGAAGGTTATACTCAGCTTAGGTTGCCTTTCGGGTTTGTTTTTTCACAGCCTTCTGAATGTGAAAGGAAACATGTTTCACAGTAACTCTGTCACATATAGAAACTGCTGCCGCCACCACCACCATCACATCGCCTTGAATTACTGTAGACTACTGTCTGTTAGTTTTAGCAGCAATTTTCACATAGGCCCTTTACTGAACTGTAGTCTCTATTTCAGAAGTAGAAAGCACTGCTCCATGCTGTTTGGACAGCCTCGTGTAGAAGATTTTATTTTTTTTCTTCTCATCAAAACACTGAGATCTTAATACGGAACCATTAAGATAAAAAGATAAAAACATTCCAGAAGCCTAAACAGCAAAACCCAACAATGTTAAAAGCATGCTCAGCACAGGACAGTTTCTTAATTTGGAAATGGAACAATGTTGAAAAACATCCTAGATGTATGCTCATTACAATAGATGATAGATTATATTTTATTAACTGAAAAATGCATATAGTAATGTACAAATCCCTGTTACTCACAGGTCAGCTGCTCTTTACAGGGGGGGCTAGAGACCAGTCTGTGAACAGTCTGTGACTGTGACTGCCTTATGAAGGCCCCTGCTGGGGGTAACTGACTGTCACAGGTGGCTGATTAGTAAACAAGTACCTGGACCAAATAAAAGGTTACCCAAGCTTAGTTAGAGAAATTCCAAAGGGAGGCAGGAGGCTCCTAAGGGAAGCCTGAGCCAAAGGGCTGAACAGGGACCCTAGAAGCTGAGCTCTACCAGGACGGGGAGCCTATAAGAGGAGCTTCTTGAGAGGGAAGCTTCCTAATCAGTGGGTTTTACCACTGATCCCCCAGACGCGAGCCAACAGCCTGGCCTGGCAAGGACCAGCTGCTATTCCTGGAGAAGAGTTGCAGTGAACAGATCTCCCTAAATTCCAGAGAAGGATGTTACTCTGGTAGGGGCAAGAGGCCTAAAACCTGGTGCGGAGACTGGAACCAAGAGACCCCTGGAGCGAGAGCCTGGGTCGAGGTGAACACTGGACTCAGATGTGGGACAGGAACTAAGAATGAGCTGGTCACTCTGCTGGGATGTTGGGATGTTTATGTTCTGCATTGACTCTTCCTGATAATAAATGAGACCCTCCACAAGGAGGTGCTCTGAGCTGCTTAGCCTTGTTGATACCTGAGCGAAGATCAAGCAAGGCTTCATCTGCCACATTACAGCCGCCCACAAGGGGACATGCTGGGTCAGATTGGAACAGTGATAGTCCAGTACCAGTTCTAGACGGTCAAGGGGTCAAGGGTTTACACAGCATCCCAGAAGTCCGACATCTTAGCACTTCTGAGAAAGAGATTCTCTCATGGGTGGGTGGCTAGGGGACTGGTAATGGGATCCAGAGTCTTTCCATTTTTAGGCACTGATTCTGCAAAAATTTGTACAAATACAGAGCTTTATGTACATGTACATCTGTAATGTGTGTAAATTGGTGCATAACTGTTTGCAGGATCAGGGCCCTAAGTTACTCATTCTGATGCATCAGAAGTTGGTAATATTCAAAAGCTGCTACTTTCTGATAGCCTCTATACAGTTACAATATGGAGGAGGGACACTGATTATCCAAAACTATGTTCCAATAGGTTGGGTGACCTCAACTGTGCCCCAACTACCACTGCTAAGTCTTGATGGCCAAAAAGAAGGAAAATCCATATGTCCACTGTAGAAAATAGGTTAAGGCAAAAAAAAAATCTTAATATTAACTTCTCTCCTCTCTCTCCTTTAAAATATTTTTCTAGAATGGAGAAATGTTGCTCTTAAAATATTATAGACTTTAGCTGCAATAGCATTCAAGGCCTGTATTCCTCTCCCGCTTGTTTACCCATGCACTTCCACCGTCTTTGCTCCATCCCCTTTCAATTAGTTTTTTAATGTAACAAACTGAATTGGGAGATGGGAGTTAGCTCCCAGTTCAACTGCCTACAGTAACGTTTTGCTTAGACTCAGCCTGGCTCCTTCTCCAGTTCTGCTGAGCATCGCAGCAAGTTTTCCTTTGAAGCTTTGCCTGGAGAGGGACTGACAGTGGGATTTCAAAGGGAAAGTAACAGCCTGGCCATGGCTCTGCAGCCTGGCCATGGTGCTTAGAAGCACTAGTGAAGCAGACGTGCTGAGTTTCAATGGAATGCAGACTAGCTTTACACTGCACAGCTCAACTCCAGTTAGAGACAGTTTTAAAGGAGTCTGAAAGGGGAGAAAGGTAGAAAAAGGCTGCAGATGTTTTGGGAAGGGGAAGAATAAACTCTCTCTATCCTTTCTCTAGATGCTGTTGCTGGACACAACTGGTTAAACAAAGGTCCTGAATCTGTAAGCCACTGTGTGCAGGTGAGTCCTTGCACCCACTTGGAACTGTATTAACTTAAATAATTGGGGTTCCTCATGGGCTTGGCTGTCTTCCTGCAGGGTCAGAAATGCTTCCAGTACTGTTTAGGCAATAGAAAGTGGAGTGAAAATGTCTCTAGAACTAGACAAGCTTTGCAGAAAAGGCAGCCAGGCACACAAGGCAGGAAAGAAGAAAGAAGGTCCTGCTGAACCAGGGAATCTGGAGGAAAAAAGAAAAACATTTGAAGAAATTTAATTTTATAATAAATATTTGAAATAGTAGTGGAAAAGTGTTAACCTTTTCCCTATTCATTTCATCCTACTATAAGATACTTTTCATGAAGGCAGGATAATGATCTGGTGCATAAATCCACCCCCAAAGTGGGTTAAAGACTTAAGAAATAAAATGTAGCAACTATACCAATGTGACCCTTCTGCCCATCCGAGTTGGCAGCAACGAGGGCCAGGTTCAGTATCTAGGGGTTCTGTTTCAATAACACAATGCAAAACCGGCTCAAGCCCCACCCAGTGACCTGGGACAATTACATGCCACCCCTGGGTGCCTCTAAGAGTCAATACTTCCTCTCTCGCAAGCACAGAGTTTGAGTGTAGCAAAATCCTTTTAATAAAGGAGGGAAACAATGCGGAATTATGTTGGGGAAACACCACAAACAGGATTCAATCTTAAATCCAGCAACCCAAAAATCACCAAAAGTCCAACAACCCAAAAGTATCTGTCCCTGGTCAGTGCAGCCCCAGAGTTCAAAAGTTTATCTGCAGAGTTCTACCTCCCAGCCCGCATGAGGGGTGTCCAGTGGTGTTAAGGGGCACCTTACGTGGTCTGAGGCCGACTGCTCTGCCTTTCCATGGGGTTCTGCTGCAGCTGCTCCGCTCCACCACCTGTACCGTGAGTCGCTCCAGCCATTCCGTGAACTGCTCTGCTCTGCCAGCTGCTCCGTTCCACCAGCTGTCCCGTGAGCTGCTCCAGCCATTCCGCGAATTGCTGTGCTCCACCAGCAACTCCGCTCCACCAGCTGTCCCATGAGCCAGTCCAGTCATCCTGCAAACTGCTCTGCTCTGCCAGCCACTCAGCAACATAGCTTAAGGTCCCCCCACAGCACAGCACTCAGTGATTTCAGCTCTTAGTGATTTCAGCTTGTAGTAGGGGAGCCTTGGTGCTGGTGCACTATTGGCCCAAAGTAAATTCAGCTCAACATCCTGTAACTAGATTCCTAATGGAATTAAAATTTGCTCTGATACTCCACAGTAGAGAGAGAAGAAGATGCAATTAGTATTTCAGGCCCTCAAAAGCAGGGCACATACCATCAAGCAAAAATACCTGTCCCAAGCCTCTCTCAATTCACTTTCAATTTGGAACCCATGTCCCTTGTCTAGCGAGTGCTACTTAGTTGATGGTGAATCCCTCTGTCAGAAAACAGTCTCATTGTCCTTGATTCACATAATCAGGGTAACACTACTTTATTCTTCCTTCCCCAATAATAGAGAAACTGGGGATCCCACAGCAGCCAAAGTGACCATTTGGGCTGCTGTGGGTTCATGCTGGGCGGGGTGGGTGTGCCTATGCAAACAAGATCAGCCCCTGAAGTTCTTTTCCACAACTCGCCACAATTCACCACCAGATGTCAGGGTAGAGCTCATCCTGACTCTGCTTACACCAATAAAGGGTTTGCCTTAATATGCCTCTAGAGAGGACAGCAGGGGTGAGGGCTACATGAGGCATCTCCACATAGTCCCTGCAGGGTTGGTGGAGAGTGCAGGAGAGGAGTTCTCCTTTCAACAGCTACCATGGTCCTGGCAATACCCATGGCCCAGCAGTTACCTGAGTGAAGAGCAGTCAGAGGGCTGAAAATGTTAACAAGCAAAACCAGTCTCAGCATTTTTGGGTGGATCTTCAAAAACAGTATTTTACTGCCCCCTTCCCCAAACACGACAGACTCTTGACTGCCATTACCACACAAGGCTGCACAAGGCTGGCCTGGAGGGTTGGTGAAGAGTCAGCCAGGTGATTCTTTTTGATGCATCACCAGTGTAACTCATTCACTCTCCATAAAGATGTGCATAAGGTGGAACTTCAGGACCCCTCTCCCCAGCCAGCCTTCTGATGCCAAAGGGTAGCCCAGCTTCTTGTTCTTCCCCTACTAGCAATCTGTGTACGGTTTGAGAAGCACAGCTGAAAAACACTACAGACGAGGTAGGTATTTTGTCATGATTTGCTGAGGTCTTCTCAAGGAGAAGGGCCAGAAATTTACATTTTAAAAAAAGAGATCCTACTTCCTTGGCCAGAAAGGCTGATTTTGTTAAGCAGTGGCTGACATGAGTCCCATTAACCCCCAGTACGAAAGGGGATTTAATAGAAAATGGTTGTGGGGGAAGCATGAAGCACAAAGCTCAGGTTGTCACTAATGGGCAAAGTGAGCAGTAAAATGACAGTGTTCTGTTAACGACCCAATCCAACTCTCACTGAAGCTAACAGGAGAATTTTCATTGACTTTAGCAGGAGCTGGATTAAGCCCTCATCAAAATGACGTTCATGATAATAACAAATCCTCTCTGAAGTGTTTAGATAGACAGGTTTAGAGATAGTACCTGTCACTGACATTAAGAGACAGAAATCAAGAATGACACATTTGGAGAGTAACTGTGAAAAACAAAAATACTATTTCAGTGTTTCTTTGAGATACCACAATTCAGATAGGGGTTTGGAGAAGCAATTATGCACTTTTATGGCTTTAAATTAGGACTTGAAAAATAATACATGTCCTGTGTCTATACGTGAGCAGCCTCAGGTTTCAAGATAGCCCCAGCTTAGTCATATTGAATTTCCTCAGCTCCAGCCTCTCTGGAAATGCACACTGCATTGCTTTAGTTTTTATTCTAATTCTGAATTTAGCAACTTTTCTCTATCCAAATGGTCAGTTTAGTAGAAGTGGTGATACCGATCCACACTGCTGAACCTCCAGATGCTAAATGATACAAAAGAACATTGTGTAGAATTTCCACTGAGGTGCTCTCCCATGAAAGGAGGCACAGATTTATTTTCTTCAACTTCCATAGCTTAATTTTATTTTACTTACACTCACTAAATTGGCAGCAGCTTCACTTTTAATTCCATGTCAGCATCTGCAGGACTTGGATTTGTGCACTAGAAGAAGCATATTTTGCAAACAAGCTCAGTTCTTGAGGTTTGCAAATTCAACTCTCTCTCTGTGGACTTCACTCCAGAAATGATACTGAAACCAGAAGTAGGGGATGGTTCCCCTAATGTNGTGAGCAGCCTCAGGTTTCAAGATAGCCCCAGCTTAGTCATATTGAATTTCCTCAGCTCCAGCCTCTCTGGAAATGCACACTGCATTGCTTTAGTTTTTATTCTAATTCTGAATTTAGCAACTTTTCTCTATCCAAATGGACAGTTTAGTAGAAGTGGTGATACCGATCCACACTGCTGAACCTCCAGATGCTAAATGATACAAAAGAACATTGTGTAGAATTTCCACTGAGGTGCTCTCCCATGAAAGGAGGCACAGATTTATTTTCTTCAACTTCCATAGCTTAATTTTATTTTACTTACACTCACTAAATTGGCAGCAGCTTCACTTTTAATTCCATGTCAGCATCTGCAGGACTTGGATTTGTGCACTAGAAGAAGCATATTTTGCAAACAAGCTCAGTTCTTGAGGTTTGCAAATTCAACTCTCTCTCTGTGGACTTCACTCCAGAAATGATACTGAAACCAGAAGTAGGGGATGGTTCCCCTAATGTTGGTATTAACTGGAAAAGAGGGGATGAGCACATAAATGCCCCTCCTATCCCAGAGACAGTGGGGAGATGGTTGGAAAGGTTCCTTTACTTCGCTGCTTCCTAGCCCTTTTATTATAACTAGGGAAAACATTGGTAACATTGCTGGAGTGGGGAATGACTCTGCAACAGATCCAAGACCCTACCAAGAAGATCAGAGTCAGTTCTTGGTGACGGGCATTCATGTGTCATTAAATCAAAGATATGAAAGGTGGGGTCCCCCAGGGGTCTATCTTATTTCCCATATTGTTAAAAGGGCCTTCTTGGTTATAGCTTTTCTAAACAGGGTACTGAGCATCAATCACAAGTAGATCATTAGAGCTGGGTGGGAAACTGTTTTCCTGTCCTACAAGAATTTTTGAGATTTCAAAAAATTTCCCATCTTGAATCAGGACAAAAAGTTGATGTCTAAAATGTTCCTAAACCAAAAGTCTAAAAAAAAAATTCTCATCAGGTCAGTCAAAACATTTCATGTCACTAGTTTCAAAGCATTTTGTTT
>NC_133776.1:43170879-43271832 GCF_003597395.2 Chelonoidis abingdonii | reverse complement strand
CAGAGGGAGCCAAGCCCTGGAATCCTTGGCTGGTGGCAGCGATCTCAGATCCAAGCTGGTAATTAAACTTGGAGGTTTCATGCTAGGCACCCACATTTTGGACGCTAAGGTTCAGAATTAGGATTTATGCTTATGATAGCGTGTTTGGAATCATTAAGTTTAGAACTTCATTTTGGGACAATTTGAAGCTGAACTGCCTTATTGTATCCCTTTAAACGAACAGTCCTCAGCTCTATACTTTAACTGGCAGAGAGCCTATAGACCTCAGCATATCACTTTACTCAAATGCTCCCAAATCTTACTAATATTGAAATTATAAATTGCCACAGCTGACAGAAATAAGAAAAAAATAAATTAAATGTAGGTGAAAGAAAAATTATTTTGTCTCTCTTGTGACTTCATTTAATATGATTTGTTTCCTTTTTTCCAGTGTTCTGTGCTGAGTTGGAAAAAGCTTTCTTGGTGCCAAATCTGAATCTTGTGTGATTTTCAATCCATGTTATTTTTGTATTCCGTCTTTGGCATTCAAAGCCCTTATATGTGACTGCCAATTCTTCTTCATCCTTCCCTATCCAAGATACACCATATACTAATTGGGAACTAAACTCTCTGAGCTGGTGTCCAAGGAACGAGGCTCTTGGAGTTTTCCTTCATGCAACATATTGTAATATCCAGATATTATGAACACTCACATATATTTGAGGTTTTGCCTCTCACATCGTAACAAGTAAAAATTACTAACTTCACACATCTGCATTTCTGATGTTCTCAGAGATGCCATAAACAATCCCCCCCACGTGCCATTTATTTTGTGTACAGGACACAATTCACCCTGCAAGAAAGCAACCACATGTGCTCTCCAGAATGCTGCATTTCACCTTGCCAATAGTAAAGCAAAGCCTGTCTACAGGCTGAAGAACAGAATGTGCTTTAAGGGCCTGATCCAAACTTCCTTTGAGTTCAGAAGGTTTGGGATGAGTCCGTAAATCTGTGCCAATAGACATATTGTGATCTAAAAATGGAGTACAGCACAAAACAGTTTAATAGCAAGCTTCTCCACCAACGTTAGGCTCAGCTAACTTTACCCACCTTCTGATGGAAGAATAATTCTGATTATATCTGCACTTTAGCCAAAAAACCCATATTTTATAATTTATTGCAGCAGTTATAATAATTCATTATAATAATGGGGCTATTATAAACAATCTACATAAAGTGACTATATTCCTCACATTACACACTTTCATTTTAAAACTAGCCATAGTCAATTTATCTGTTTTTCCCCAGTCCAACAAGCTCTAGCCTCTTTCTGGGAGAGGGACTGAAAATCAAAATCAGAATCAGAATTCTGTATTTTATTTTGCTATTTTTGTTCTCCACCACTGATCATTAACAACCTAGATCTTTTTTATTTTTACAGTTTAGTCTCCAGTTCTCCATGTGGTGTTATTTTTGGTTGAAATTTGGATTCTAGGAGAATTTTGTAAAAAAAGAAAACAAGCATTAATGTTTTTTTAATTTAACGAGGCCATTAGAAAACATTTTTCAGTACTTCTTTCCATCTTCCTTTTTAGCTTTCTCATGATTTCTTATCTAGAACTTTTTATTGATTTTAGGAATAAATGCTGCTTATCAGACAAATTGATGTATAGGTTCTGGGCTGTAGATCTAATATTATTGGCTTTCCTCTTAGACAAAGGGACTTCTATAGTGGCTGGGGGCAGGACGTAGAAGGCTTATATCAAGACGTGGAAGGGGAGATGGTTAAGATGTAACCAGTCTGGAAAGGGAGGGACAGTGGTGGGGCCAAAAGTTTGAAAAGAAGAGGCAGAGAGGAACCAAGGGCTTGTAGAGCTTATGGAAGGCTGTCACTAGAAATGACATCACCAGCAAAGGAGGGGCTTGTCTTTATCTATTGATCAATCTCTTGTCTAACTATCAGTCTTTATTTGGCAGATGTTGGCTCAATATACTTTTCCTATCACTAGTATGCCTCAATCACACAACTGAAATCCATAGAAATTTTTTCATTGACTTCAGAGGGAGAAAGCCCTCACTTTGAATTCTATAGGTCATATGCTACTTTCAGTTATTCAAATGTAAATCTGAAATAAGTCAATTGTCTTCAGTGGAGTGACTCTTGATTTACACTGGTGAAACTGAAGGCAGAATAGAGTTGTATTGATAAAGGCTCCTGTAACGTTGCCTCCTGAAAAGTATAATTCTCTACTATGGCAGGGGAGTATTTCTCCTTAAATGAACTAAGGCTTACTTCATGGGAGTCCTGTACTTCTCAGTGGACTGTGAACTCACTTCCTTTTACTTTGTTTACAGATGTATGGGAGGTTTTTTCCTCTGCCATTGCCTTTTCCAGGAGCAAGGATAAAATGAGACATTGTTGAATTTTAAACATCCAGGTTTCTGTTTCTTGTCTTGCAGCATAATGGAGCCACTCAGAAATTGTGAGAACTGCAGGGATGGTTGAGGGGGAATGGCAAAATTTTGATTAAATTTCTCAGAGAACTAACAGAGATTGGGTAAACCAAGCTAGAAATGTTTGCATGTTAGAAAAATACAAATTAAACAGAAATTATCCTGGTTAAAATATTGAAGGGATTTGGAAATATAAGCAAATAAAATGTAAAAATGCAGGAATATTTAAAGTTTCTTTGGTTGTCCCTTAATAAAGGCCAGATTCTGATACCCATACTCACATTGAGCAGGATTTAACACCAGGGAAGACCCACTGAAATTAATGGGGCTACTTGGGGGAAGAAGAGGGTCAGGTGCTAGTCACCATGATTCAGAACTTCACCATAAGCTTCTCCAGAGAATAATTTACAAAGCAAGTTAAGTTTATGACTAGGAATCACATCACTGACAGCAGTTGTCAAAGATCTAACCAGTGTCCTGGACAACACAATGCTGTGGGTATTTCCTATGATTTCTTGAAGCAAAGTTCAGCTCTTAAAAATAAAACAGCACATTACACATAAGTGTGAACAGCTCTGGGAGCAGGTACAGCCTTTTCAAGTGTGCTACGTCATCTTCTTATCTGTGGTGGGCCTGTTCCTGGAGAGGCTCTATGTGTACCTTTGCCCGTGACCGACTTTAGGGAGAGTTTTACACACTGAGCACATGCAGGAGTTGGAAGTATGTTGGGGCCTGGTTCTGCAAACATTTACTCCTTTGTGTGTGTATTGAATGGCATCCCAAAGAGCAACCATTTCTGCATGAGTGTTTGCAGTAGGAAGCCCCTAGCTCAGCAGAGGGAGAATATTAGCACACTTAAAATTTTAGTGATTTTACAGCTCACGTGGAGCAGCTACTGCCCTCCCATGCATCCTCCTAAGTAACTTTCCTCTGTAAATCACTTTGATTGTGTTACACTTCCATCTTTTCTGGCCTTCACCAAGTCTGTTCTCTGGTTTATACCCCTGCTCAGTGACAGGGGGCAGGAAACTCTGAGGGTTCCCTTGAAGAGTGTGCGTGTACTCTTCTACTGGGGGATTGACATTGTTCCTTTTCATGGGGGACAAAAGGTGAGGTCCTCAAGCAGCATGGATGGCACTAGGGTACGGGGCTGTCAAAAGGTAATATACTGCACTGGGTGTGTTATCCTTAAGGAGAGCAAATGAGATGAGGATTTTTGTCCCTGGCCCACTCTCCCACAGCCTGCCCAATTCATGCCCTGCGCTGCTGCTTGACAAAGAGGGAACAGTGCTGTAGATGTAGCTGGATTCCCTTTTCCAAACCAGAGTGGTGAGATCCTTAAAAACAAAATCTTTCCATGTATGGATCAAGGGGATAAGATTGGGCCTTTGAAAGACTCTGGTGAAAGCTGCTAGATACAGTAGGTGCAAAATATTACTATTATTGTTAGTTTCACTCTCCTTTTCTCCTCTTTTTCCTTTTCTCTTTCCCTTTTCCTCTCTTCTGCTTCTCTCTTTCAGTCCCTCCCCACTCTACTTCTTGTTCTCTCCTCTCTTTTATTTAGCACTTTCTCTAGCTATGCTGTGTTCTTCCCTCCTGCTGAAACCCTTCTTTCACAGTGTATTAAGTCTAATGTATCCTGACAATCTAACTGTTTTTAATTGTTCCCATAAATTTATCAAGACATTTCAGAGATCAGTATACATTTAAACCAAGGGCCTTTTCAAAGTCTTCATAATCCATCTTCATCCCATGTATTTAATACAAGAGCCATAAGTTTTTGTGACTAATATATTACTTTGCATATGCGTATATTTCCCCAGCCATTACGTAACAGACATGTGTTTGGATATCAGTTGTCATTTGCTTTCTGAGAGATCATTTAAAAGTGTGTTACTTAATAATAATTATACTTTTAAAATACATCAAACAATTGTCATCTGAGGCTCTCAAAATGCCTTATGAATGTTAATTAAGCCTCAACACCCTAATGAGATAGTGATTATTTGTTGGCTCCATTTTATATAAGGTAAAAATGCAGCACTTACAGGTTAAGTGTTTGCCAAGATTAAGAGGGGAGTTGGTGGGAGAGCCTGGAGCAGAACCCAAGAGCCATAACTCCCATTCCCTTGCTCTCCCAAACTAGACCATGCTCTCTCGAATTAAAAAGTTGATGTTTCCATGAAAGTCACATCTAGCAAAGGTCCAAAAACTCATACCTGTATAGCACCAAACAACACTTTCTCCCAGCTGGACATCAGTATTCCCTGTATTACTATATTGTTTTGTTCTTAAGCTAACCATTCCTAGTCAGTTCTTAATCATTTACTATCCTTGATGCTTGCTGTTCTTTGAAAGAGTAGTACATTGTCTTTCCTAAAGAGACAGCTAGTTTGATGTGACTCATTTCATTGATTTAACAGCCACAACACCCAGAGTGATCATCATCATCAACACTCCTAATGACAATTTAGTACTTTTCAGGCTCTTAGACTACTCACAGCAAGTTTACTAGAAAACAGTACCTACCTTATTGTGATTTAGGCTCAGATGTAGCAGTTCTTACTCAGGCAAAACTCCCATTGACTCACTTACTGCAGTCTTAGATGAGCAGAGAGAGACTGTAGGATCAGTCCCTGGTGATAAAGCTGTCACGGGGGAGGTGTTGGGGGGGGAGGCTCGGGAAGAGTAAGAAACAAAGTTTCCTTTGTTAGCAGTTAAAGTATTGAACAAAATGTTGAAGTCATACCAAAGGTGTTGGTGTTCCCTGCAATTTTCTTCATATCAGATGTATGTATCTCAAGAGGCAAGTGGACAGAGACTTGCACTGATTTAAATGGAGGGGAAAAGGTTCTCACACTGATTCAATTAGGACTAGTATATGTTGTAATATAGCTTCAAGGGATAACTGAAACTTTCTGAGAGTGCTTCTTCCCCTTCCCCCCCCCCCCCAACCTTTTGGCCACTGCCACATGGAGCTCATTTCACATTTCGACTATAATGTAAGTGATATAGAAAAATAATTCTCATATTGTGTCAGAGCCACTGGGGCAGAATGCACACACGTGCTCCTCCCATTAATCATAGAATGTAATCGCTCTTAAGGCACTTTTCACCAACTGGGTTTCTAGTACATGGATCTTCAACTGTCTGGGAGAAAGCAAATACGATATGGAAAATATAAACATATCATCACAGTTATTCTATTAGTTAATATAGTGACACAGAGGGTAGCATGAACAAAAGAGACATTGCTAAATGCACTAGTATAAGTCCAGATCCTCAACCAATATAGCATAAATCCATTAACTTCAATGCAGCAACTGACACCTGCTAAGAATCAGGCCCTCATGTTTCTCATAAGCAAAAACTTTTCTTTAACTTTCAGAACAAGTAATATTCTGAAAAAATATCACAGAACTATTTTAACTGTCAGCTCTTTAGGGCAAGGAGTGGCTCTTACTATGTGTTTGCAAACTGGGGTCCCAATATGGCTTAGGGCCTCAAGGTATTTACTGTAATACAAATAATTAATGTCTAAAAGAAAAACAAGAACATTTCCCATAAGCCAAATTTTCAAAAGAACCCTCTGATTCCGGATTCCCAAACTGAACTACCTTGGACCTAACTTTCAGAGACTTTCAGTTCCCAAATTTCCCATTGACATCAGTTCGAGTTGAGAGTGCTCAGCACTTTTGAAAATCAGGCCCTGAGCAGCTCAAATTTGAAGGCCTCACTGTTAGTAGACACTTGAAAACATAGCCCCCCAATTTTTGACTAACGTGGAAATCTTTCAGCAAAATTCTCTTCTTCATAACAGAATATCTCTATGGTCAGACATACAGTTTGCACACTGTAATGCACTGAGGGTGAAATCCACTACTCCAGTGTAAAACCTGAGCAATTGGGCTCTATTCAGGAAAAGTGGCTGAGCTCTAGATAATCTAGTAATATAGTTATATATCTTCCTCTATGACACCTATCATCACAAAGATGAAGTTGATGTCATTCACCTGAGAGCCAGGATGCAGCACTGCAGCCTATAGACTGACTAGTGGTTGCAACCTTTCTGTGTCCCTTAAATGGGATATTGGAGCCATGAAAGCCACATAGAAATGGATCCTGCGGCTCTTCCCCAGGCTTGTCCCACGCTCAACCCATGATAACTCTGTGAGCCAGACCACGTGAAACTGACCCAGAGACTCCTTCTCCATCACAAGCAGGTGAACAGAAAAGCATTTAAAATCCCAGTGCAAAATTAAGTTGCACAAAGGTCCTTTCTCTGACTTTGGCATCATCATGGATTAATGTAAAACCAAAAGAATAATGGATTTTCATCTTACTTCATAATAAATGAGATTTCACCATATCTCGAGTTTCACAGGAATCTACTGTACTTGGGTTTTTTAATGAATTTTAATCATTCATTTATTTTACAAATATGCAATTCTTTTTTAAATAAGTGGAGATAGTTGATTATGTTATGGGAACATCAGAATTCACATAAAATAATGTAAAAGAGTGGTTCCAGAATATTCTGTCACAGTGTGAGTCCTTTGCTTGTCTTATTTTGTATTTTGTTGTACGAATTGTGGCTGTAAATTGGCAGCTATTCTCTGTCTGCAGATTCATGAATGCAAGTAGTAAAGGGGATATTTTCCATTGCCCATACTTTCTTTTCCTCATTTGCATCTCAAGCCATCCTAAACTCTGATTTGATCAAAATCTGGAGATGCAAACTGACTTGCTTTGGGTCTAAGAAACACAAAATGAAGCTTTACCACTAAATGGAAAACTCCATACATTGGCTTATAGGTACTTAAGAGATTTTTCTAAAATGTAAAAGGTCCCATTACACTTAAGAGAACTCAGTCATAAAAGAAAGATTATTTTAAAACTTCTCTATCACATGAATGTCTTTACTGGAAGAATTATCCATTGAAGACAACTTATTTAAATATTTTGTAAGTCAACAGTGTTCACTTTGCATATTGATTTGTTGGTGTTTAATTGATTAACTTTACCGCAAAAACAATCAATGCGAACAGAGTTAGGCCAACTGACCACTTTTGAAAATCCCATCTTGAAACTGTTCACACTGCTAAAATGCAGACATAGATGCAGCACTTGGTATAAAGACAAGGGTTTAGGATAAAGACATATGAGATTCTTTTAACAGTGATTTGACTTATAAAAGAAAAAGGGTGAGACAACAGTGTCACAAAGGATATAATGAAGCATGGTGTATTATTGCCACTTAACACTATAAAATATCAAAGGCTAGAAGTATTATCAAAGAGAAAAGAAGGATGTGTGAAAGAAGTGAAGGTGAGATTAAGAACAAGAGAGGACTAGCACAACCGTGTACAGTTCAACGTCCCAAGTGATCCAGAAGTTTCAAGATGTATTAAAGACCTCATATAGTCTAGAAGAAATTTCCATCCCTCATGATATTCCTCAATATTTTCTTATAATCAAAACATCTTGTAAGCAGCTGTATCCATGTCCAATAATGGGCAACAATTCATTCCTTTGCTGTTGGAAAATGATCTCTCCAATCTCTAAAATATTTATACAAGCAGACACATTAATCCACTTTGCCCATATAAGAAAAACCTAGGATAACTTTGACATGACTTCACACATAAAAAGATGAACCAAAAGGCTAAAAGAGAATAAGAAATGCCATAGTGGTGCAGACCAATGGTCCAGCTAGGCCAGTATCCTGTCTCCAACAGTGGCCCATCCCAGAGCTTAAGGAGGAGAGTACAGAACAGTGCTCCTGGACTGATCCATCCCTGTCTCCCTCTCCTGGCTTCTGACAGTCAGATATTTTGGGTTGCCTGGAGTGTGGGGCTGCATCCTTGACCATCTTGACTAATAACAACTGATGCACCTATCCTCCATGAACGTATCTAGTTCTTTTTTGAACTTTCGGCCATCACGACATCCAATGACAATGAGTTCCACAGGTTAATTGTGCATTGTGTGAAAAATAACTTCCTCTTGTTTGTATTAAACCTGCTGCATATCCTATATTTAGCTGCAGGTAGGCTATAACTTATCACGTATATTTTCTCTGAATCCAAAATTCTGAAGCAAACACATTTAAGCCTTGTTCTTAATTCACCTTAAAAAGAAATCTTAACAAAAAACCAAAATCAAAGCAAGTCTCAACACCGGGGCTAACCAAAGATGGCCCCATCCGCTATCAGGATTAGACCTACAAATTCAATCTCAGCTACAAGAACCGTCCATTGTAGAACCAGAGGGAATTAGTATCAGGTAGGTGATCAAGCCACACCACTACTTCACAAAAAAACACCAGAAACTACAAATTGATAGACTTTCCTTAGTTTGTTCCCTTTTGGATAGGATGTATTGTCTACCTGGTTGCAGCACTCTAAAGCAGTGGCTCTCAACCTTTCCAAACGACTGTATCCCTTTCAGAAGTTTGTCTTGTGTACCCCCAAGTTTCCCCTCACTTAAAAATGACTTGCTTACAAAATCAGACATAAAAATGTAAAAGTATCACAACACACTATTACTGAAAAATTGCCTACTTTCTCATTTTATCATTTTATCAGATAATTATTACATACATCAACTGGAATATAAATATTGTACTTACATTTCAGTGTATAGAATATAGAGCAGTATAAACAAGTCATTGTATGTGTATGACTTTTCTAGTGCTTTTTATGTAGCCTGTTGTAAAACCAGGCAAATATCTAGATGATTTTGATGTACCCCCTAGAAGACCTCTGTGTATTCCTTGGCTGAGAACCACTGCCCTAAAGTGTATACAGGAGTACACATGCAAGAGCAGTGGATTTCACCATCAGTGCATTACAATGTGCAAACTGCAAATCTGACTACAGGGATGTTATTTCACAAAGAAGAGGACGTCATTATAATAAGGCTTCATGTGAGGCAAAAATGTATGGGCCTGTATACACTTTACAAGTGTTACACTGACAATTAGGCAGTTTGAAAATCTTCCTTTCATATGCTAGACCTTTCAGAAAATGGACCAGTTGGATCAAATGTAGTGAAATTACTTCAGGTAAATGAGAGCAAAATTTGGCTCATTGATTTAAAGAGGCAAGTATGTGCAACCAAAACCTGCTCATCCCTTTCCAGAATATTCTCTCTGCTACCTCCCCCAGAACTGAGAATAATAAAGAAATAAGGACTTTACACATCAAGCCAACTGTAACTACTTAGTGTGTTTTCCGGCTTTAAACTCTACAATGTGTAATGTGGAACATCAGAAAGACACACTGATGAACTCTCCCCCCCCTAATGGGAAACAGTTGAGGGTTTTACCAAATCTGTCACTTTTAAAATGAAAACATGAAAAAAGGCTGAGATAAAACACAACAAAACTGAAATAATGCTCTTTGATTCAGATACTGGAAATTGTTCCTCAAGGAATGGAAAAGCTAATGGGGAAAAAAATAAAATGAAATCTTATGGTGTTTGTAGGAGCCCAAGCAGACATTCTTCCCTATAATCCCCTTACTCTCCTCTCATTCAAATAAATAAATAAATAAATAAATCTCTTTCTGTGATTGCTTATAGAGTCTTAGGACTCTAGGATGTTTAAACAAGTGGTTCCCATTTCTATTTCAGGGTAACTTGTGACTGTCCCAGCCAGCACTTTACTCATCTGGGCTGAAGTGAACAGTAGTTTATCAAAAAAACCCAAAATTGGAGGCTTCCCAAACAAGATTAAACAAAAGAAAAGATGGCGTTGTATGGGACATCAGATTTAGAGCACAAGGAAAAAGATTATTCCAGCAAGAAAACAAACGTTCGATGGTACTGTATTAACAATAAATTAATCTGATACTTTCAATATTTCCTCTGTTTATTTTAAAAATTTGTGGAGATCTTAAGGGCACACTAGGAAATGGAGAAAGAACATCTGATGGCAGGGGAGGGAACATTAGAGTAATTTACTTTGCTAGTTAATTTCTGTATACCCTTTGGATTTATAGCAAGAGCTTTTGCCCTCAAAGCTCTGCTTCTGCTGGATCCAGCTATGATCTTCTAATCTCACATTGGTGACATTAGATTATTGCCATGGAAATATGTGGTGATGATGATGACACAAATTAAAGGGCCAATGGCATGCATCTCACACTGATATTAATGGGAAGTACAGCTGCTGATCCCAATCAGTATATGGCCCTCCTGCTTCACTGTGGTATGGCTTGAGAAGAAAAGAAGGACTAACAGCAAACTGTTTTTTGAACACGTATTCTTTAGCAAGCACAGCAAGAATGGTTATTAAAAAATCAAGTTAAAGATGAATACAACTAGTCAACTCTTTGCTGTAAGGTCTTATTCTGTAAGAGGAGAATGTTAAACTGGAAATAATGAATATCACACTTGTAGAAGGAATTTTCAGATGAATAATCATTTCTGCTACAGTTCATGAAACTTTTTAAACTTATTAACATTTTCATGAATGAACCAGTAGTCAGCCACATACTCACAAACAACAGCCAACAACACACCATGAAGGACAGCAGAGGAAACTTGCTAGATTTATTCCCCAAAATGTATATATGTCACCTTTTGTATTCTTTGACCATATCTAAGGTGAATTAATTTGCGTGATAAGAGAGATGATTAACTTTTTTTAAAATCACACTTTTGTTTCTGACAAATTATTAGTCTCTTGTTTTTCAACTTGTTGATTTAGGGCATTTGACAGCACTTTGTGTTTGACCTACCCATGTCCTCTGTTCTTTGCTTTCAGAACAACAATAGGCGACAAGAAAGCATGGCAAAAATAGGAAAATGTGACTAATATAATAAATATTGGCAGGGGGACTCTGGGGCATGTGTAATACCTGAAAATACTTCAAACTAACTTTTGCAATTGACTGTGTGTCTTTAAGCTTAATACCTGTGAAATACTTCCTCCATGGTGAATGCCCCTCCTGAAAAACGATTCAACTATAAGACCATTTTACTTGTTTTTTCCTGCCCTTGGCCAGCTGATAAAGAGTTAACATCTATTGTCATTAAAGTGCTCCCCAAGGCCAAAATGGACATTTGTATAGCATGTGCTAATTAACTTGCATTACACCATTAACACTTTTCTCCCTTAATTTAATTAAGCTTAGATTACTTTACAAGAATATTTTGTTCAAGAAAGAAAGAAAGTATCCCATTTCTATTCACTATTTTATAATTGCTCTCAATTAGTATTTTGTTTTCTGGATCTGAAATATTCCTCTGTTCACTAAGAGAAGCTATGTACGCCACACTAAATCAGGGGAAGCTAGGTAACATGCATAAAAGGAAAAACTTAACTTTCTCATTGCCCTGATCCAAAGCCCACAGGAGTCAATAGGAGTCTTTCCATTGACTTCAATGAGCTTTGGATCCAGCCCTGTGTGTCAAGGGTTAAAAAGTGTGTCCAACTTCAGGTTTTATAACCGGGTATGTGTTGATTTAATGTAACAAATTGTGGCTCACGTCTTTGCACTTTTCAGGACATTTAAGAGCACAAGGACGATGGCCCATGTTAGAGGCTCAGAGCTGTCTGTAGGCAGAAGTAAAATTAACTTACGTGTGAAATCCCAATAATAAGATTTCCTGAAAGGGATCCTTTGTACACCTGGAACTGGACAGCCTAAAGGAAAATGTGGCAGTGGTTACATTTCACTGTGCATTCATGTTATTTTTGTCTTAACTCTTTCTCACCAGAGAATGTCCATTCTGAAAGCTACACACATCAGAAAAATACTTACATGGCAAAAACCTTCTTGTAGCGTAATGACATTTGGCATCTAAATGATGCTGTTTATCAAGGGATTTTTAAGTGTCTCAACCATGGTCACGTAAGTACTAATGTTTATTGAAAACCAAATTCTACTAGAGACAGTATGCAGTTTATTTTGAATGAATTCCTTTCCAGCCTCCCAAATCCTGCAGACTCTTGATTGACTAATAAACACACATCAGGTTTCTAAACTTTAATAAATAAATAAATAAAACATCCATCCAAATAAACCGTCAGAACTCACTGATTGCCTCAGCTTTCCTGTCTCTGATTTGATCTTCCATCATGATATTCAAGGCTTATCTATGCAGTGCAGCAATGTACCCTGCTGGGGTGTGATTTCTAAAGCACAGTAGCATGTTACAAATTAATTGGTCCATATACACACTGCTGGTGTGCCCTAAAGGTTCCCTAGTACGCTCTAACATAGTGCTGTTTCAAACAGTACTACATTAAAGCATGCTAGGAAACCTTTAGTGCATACTAGCAGGATTTACAGGATTTAATTTGCAACAGGTTAGTCCATTTTAGAAATTACACCCCTGTAGTGTGCATTGTTGCTCAGTGGAGATAAGCCCTCAGAGTCATTTTTGTGGAATCCTATTGGTTTAGTCCTATGAAATTCTTTTCACTTTTCCAGAAGGGTGGCTGCTATATAATACATTGTAAGCAATCACAAGAGGGCAGGTCTAATGTTTTCAGTACAGCTCAAAGATCAAAATAAATGCATTTGATTAGGTCAGTCAGAGCAATTGTTTTGGTGATTGTCACTTAAAGACATCTTCTCTCTGACTGTGTGTTCCACTAGCCAGTGAATAGTTAGCACAGGAGGAGATTAAAGGAATGTGTCCACATTTTAAACGTTGCATATTGGCTCCTTTTACTAGCATTTACTGATATTTCTAGCATCAAACCCTTTCCCTATGCCATCATTATTCTTTTTATATCCACAGTGCAGTAGCACCTGGAGGCTGAAACCATGACTAGAATCCCATCGTGCTGGATGCTGTGCAAACACATGCAAGAGACAAACTCTGTCCTGAAGAGCTTGCCATCTAAATGGGCAAGATAAAGGGAAGGCAGGAGGAGGAGGAGGGGAGCATTACATTACATTACCCCCATTTTACAGATCTGAGAGCAGAAACTACTGGCCCAGCTTTCAGGAGAACTCAGCACAGTGGGTACAAGTAGGCTACTGAGCTTTTCTGAAAAATCTGGCTCCATTTCCAGGTTCTGAGCACTTGAGGCCCAGGCCTCTTTTGAAAATTTGGCCTAAGTGACTTGCCAAAGTCACACAGAAATTCTGGGGTAGAGCTGGGAATTGAACCTAGAGAGCCTAAATCCTAGTCCAAAATCTTAAATTCACATCACTGTAGTAACCCAACTGCAATCAATGGGACTATTCCTGGGAGAACAGTGAGCCTTTGAACAATCAGGCTTTACTCCCCCACCCTCCCCTGGTTTTTCTTGTTTTGTCTGTTTGTTCTTTAAAGGTAATATAGAAAATGTTATTTATTTTCCACTCCTCTGCCTAAAAACAGATGGGGAAGGAGAAAGAGAGGAGTTGGAGGGTGTTGGGGGGGTTCTGTTTTCAGGTTTCCAAAACAACTCCCTATAAAAACAGCTGAATCACCAGTTTGACAAGGCAAAGGAATTTAAATAGGGGAAAGCTGATGTGATGTCACTAGCTCTAATTGAAAACTGCCCTGTAAAGCCTGTCAGTACTTAACGCAGGAGAAAGCCCACCCGGCCAGGGGAACCCCCACAAAGAAAAACTCCCCAGGAAACAGCACCGAACTCGAGGGGTGAAAATGAGGGATCACGGTGCGCTAAGGGAAAGGGGAAACATTGCCCACTGCAAGCTGGGACTGGAGAGCTCCTCTCCTGCGCCCCCAGGCCATAGAGAGCCCGCCCCCCAGCGTGTTACACCTTCACCGGGCTCGCTCGGCGCGTCAGACACGTGAATGCGAAGAGCGAAGACACGGCAGGTTTGGCTGTTCTCTCTACACGTGGACAGAGAGTTATGGGAAAGTAACAAACGAGTGAGGAGCGGGGATCTGATTCTCCGATTTGGCACAAAAAGAGTTAAAACAAAAAATAAAGCAATTGAAAACTGGAGAGGTATGAGATATTTCTCTACTATCGTGCCCCGGCTTTTAGGTCAACTGAGGCATTAATTAAGAGAGACAGAAAACACACACACTTTTCAAAAGTAACGTATTTTTTTGTTTCAGAAAAAAAAATCTCTCGTTTTCGACATAACAATGGCCGGATCTCTCTGAATGAAGGGCTTTGCATATTTTCCTGTTTTAATTGGTTGTATAATAAACATAACTGACCCCACACTCTCTTTTCAATAAGTTCAGGGTGAAACTCGGACCATGGGACTGGAAATGACTTCTTCACCGCTTAAAACGTGGACAAGAATGCCAGGAATCAGGCTGGGTAACACAGCAACGTGAGCCAAGGAAGGGGGCGGGGAAGAGCAAGGTAAAATAAATAAGAAGCACCTTGATTCGCGCTTTGTGCCTCCTTTGTTCATCCTGCCCTAGAAGAGGACGTGACTGCAGCTATGAGCATATTCCTGCTGAGCCGCGAACTGCACAACTCCACACAGGTATACAACAATGTTGTGACAGCAATGGAGGAACAGAATAGTGGCGTGGGGGGTTGTCACATAAGCAATTAATTCCCCAGTCCACACGTTAGTCATCATTGTAGCATCTGCTCCAGTTTTGACGCTGTGATAGCCAATGCACTATACATCATACATACTCACGATGTTGGTTCGCGTCCCCACCCACGCGCACACACCCACACACACGCCGTTATATTCTGCCTGCAAATGCTGCTTGTTGCGGGTAGAGGGCAGTATTGACATTAAAGAGTAAAAGCCCAGAAAGCTACCAAAATAGAAACGCTCTGATGTTCTCAAACACACAGAGACCAGCAGCTAACGGAAGAGCGGAGTGAAAGGCTGCCGGATTTTCAGAGACGATTTAGAGCAAATGATAGCAAGGGTAAAATCCTGCAGCTTCATCTAGGCAAAACTTCTCCTGGTTTCAACGACAGTTTATCTTGGCTGGGACAGTGAGATTGCACTCTGGGGTGTAGCTTTTAAACTGAGACAAATTCTCTGTGTAAGAGAAGGTCAGATCCCGCACGATGCGCTGAATAGCTGAGAGAATAAATCCTCCTCTTTCTGGCTACAAGACTGTAAGTCATCAGCCTTATTTATATTTGTCAAAATACTAGTTGAGTTGCTTGCATGTTTGCACAGATACAGAAGCTCACTTCATTTATTAAATATCAGTCCCTTGCAGTAAGGGGGGCGGGGGAAGGTTGCTACATACAATCAACATTATATCGGATTGACATACTATGCAAGTGATTTGTCAGCCATTCCCTTAATTTAGTTGTGACATCAAATCCAAATGAACCAATCGGGAGTTACTGTCAGATTAATATGAGGGAAAAGTTTCAGGGTCTATAATATAGTCCTAAAGGCCCCGATTCTACAACTTTTGCATACCTAAACCATCTTTAATCAGGTATGACTTCACTATAAGATTTACTCATATGAGTAAGGCTTGCAAGATGGATCCAAAGCTCCCACATCTAGGAGGGTAAAGAAACGCTACGAGAGCTCGAATAACCTAAACTATGCGGTTTGCTCCCGATCCTGCTCAAACAAAAATCCTATGGAAGTCAATGGGCCTGCTTCCGTTCCCACTGGCTTGCCTGAGGAAGAACTGGCGGTTCAAAGCCTTCGTGTATTGTTACCAAAAGGAAGTTCTTCAGAAATTGCCAAACATCTCCTCAATCGCCAACGTTTATGTAACAGTGTATTAAAAGTCCTTACACAACAGTTCAAAAAAAATCTCCACTGGTTGTTGATGAGAGAGGTTTCCTCAATTAATTATATTTACAAAGGCTACTTAGAGCATTAACTCAGATTTAAACAGAGGATGGATCTTCGTGGGGCGAACTAAAGGATCATATCCCTCGACTGTTTTCAGGTCAGGTAGGGAGGCCAGAGAGACAAAGCAACAGGGATTTCTATGCAGCTGCTGCAGCCAGCCCTGACCTTCAAGAATAACGGGTGCTAGATTTAGGCAGGAATAATGTGCCGATAGCAGGATCAGGCCCCGAGCCCGACTTCTCCAAAACACACCTGCGTCTGCCTTCATTGTCAATAAGGTAGGACTTGCTGTCATTCCCTCCACCCTTAGAATCCGAGCTAACTACTACAGCCCGCAGTTATTATACGTTCAGTTTCAGATGCACGCACCCCCAGAGCACTGAGTCACTGATAGCAAATACATAACGACAATGTGTCAGCAGGTAATAATGAGCTAAGGTCTCTCCCTGTCTCTCTTCTTGATTTTTTTCCACATGGAGGTGCTGATCCCACAACATCTTAATCTTCACTCGAGCGAGTAATTCCCTCGGTCTCCTATTGACTTCCATGGGGCTACTCACCTGAATTAGGATTACTCAGCTGAGTACAAAGTTGCTGGCTCGGGATGTGAGGCACGATCCTTAGATGTACTGATCTGAATAGAGGGGTGCTCAGCACCTCCCACGATTGAGTCGTCAGGACCCCATCTTCCCATAGGACAAACTCTCCTTTGACTTAGGGAGAGTTTGGGATTCGTGTGTTCTATGAGAGATTTAGACCCTTTGTTAAGAAGCGAATATTTACATGATTTGGGCCAAGCTGGAGTGGAGTAAATAAATTATTTCATATCGTTTGAATGCTACAGGGATCAGCAAAGGCTGAGATTCCTTAGGAACCACATCTGGGTCTCCCTTGCTGTCACAGTCTCCCTTGCTGACGCTTTGAAAACGTTCACTTTTAATGCTACAAACCCATACCAATTGCTTTAAGCGCTCCAGAGCTTATGATCAGAATGTAGACAGGACTCTGTGTGTGCGTGTGTGTGTCTGTGTGTGTGTGAGAGAGAGAGAGAATGGTGGCATCTGGTTCAATATTTTAAATGATTAATCAGTTTTCTAACAAGTCATTTCCAGAGAAGCAAGGATCCGATTCTGCAGTCCCCAGGCAGACACGGCTCCTGCTGACTCCCTGAAGTGCAGTCCAATTAGATTTCCACTGATGATTGGTGCAAAAATGAGACTTTTTAAAATATGAACGCAGTCGCGACTGTCGTTCTGTCTAGTTTGGATTTGACAGAGATTGCAGCCTGACAAACGAATGTTAAAATCAAAGGCATCACTCAAGGAGCCCGGCTGTTTACAAAACACCGTTGCACACGTGTCTACCACCATAGTTAATTGCTTACTACAAAAAAGTATCTGGTCGTTACAAACATATTTGGTCAAACAACAACGGATCTTGGAAGCTAACGGTACCCAGGATGAAGTGTCATTCCCTGAAATGACAGCCAGAGACTGCATTGGGAGCCATGGCTGATCAAGGACAGCAGGGTGGGCTTTCTAGTCTATAAGGGAACTCAGTTCTCTTTACTTGGTAGAAAGAAGCTTCAGGTTCAGAGTTAAACAGATTGAGGGCAAAATCCAATGATCCTTTGTAGATCTCCTAAAGCTTCTAGCTTCCTAGCCAGAAACCTCAACCTTGCACCAAATGATGTTTAGATCCGGGTTTGCTGCTAATAAAGAATCCTGTTCCCATTGAACTCAGTGGGAGGTTTTGCTAGTGACTAACGAGAACAGGATTTATTTGAAAATAACTTTCTGGTCATTCAGAGCTTTAAAACCGGGAAACTTGGTATGTTTTAATGATATTTTACGTCTGAAAATTCCCCTTGCTGGAAATGGATCGTAGGTGGTTAAGTCTGTTAGAAATCACAGACAAAGCTGGACACTAGTATTGGTCGTCAATGGGTGTTTTGCCTGAGTAAAGCCTGCAAGGACCTATCTGCTCTTCACTGAAGAGTTCAAGTAAAGAGGATCAGATCTACAATACTTAGGTCTAACGCCCTGCTGTTAGCCACATAGGTGAACACCCCAGAAAGACCACGCCACCTTCCCCAAAAAGGATTTATTTTTTCCCGTTGTTTACTCAGTTTTGCCTGGTAACTCGCTTTGTTTTATTAACAGCCGTCAAGAAAAAGGTTCAAGCGGGAATTCCAGCTTCTCCTTTCTCGCACTCTGCCTTTCACAGGAAAGCTGGGGTGTTATTTACTTGAGTGAATAACCCCCACGCCAGTACTCCCGTTTTCAGAGTGCACAAAGCCCTGATGCCCCCGTGACACGTGTGTGCATTGTTTACAGCCCCATTAATAGTGCATTTTATCCTACCTTGTTCTGAAGAGGCGTTACAATAATAATTCACGCTTCCGAACATTTGCAAACGTGGAGCTCACCTTAAACATGTCCCCCCGGTTTAATTTCTCCCGCGAAGATTTAAATTTTTTATGGGACCAACTTCTGGTATTTAAATGAAGGTCTGCGATAAGCAAAAGGGAAAGGGGGCATTGTCGCAATAAACGGTAACACGGTGAATGGGTTAATAAACTGAACCGTTTACTTTCATTTGCGACCTCTGTTTATAAAATATAGAAAATGATAATGAAAACAACCTACTATACCAGGAATGGCAGCATGCAAATTCCAGCAAGAATCTTAGCACTGGGAGTGGAAATGGATTTACTGTAAATGCAAAGTGACTCAGAGCGACAAAGGGGTATTAAGAGACAGACTCCATCCTTTAGCCATACGCCGATGGGAACATATTTATGTTAGAACCGAGTTTGGGGACTGAGAAGCTGCAACTGATCAGATTCTACTGGGGGCGACGGAGAGAGATGTAATTAAGCGTAAAAACAAACTTCTGCTTAAATAGCTTCCAAAGGTGGGAATAATTAGCTCAGTAATTTAAAAATAGCAGGAAAGATTGTTTTAAGTCTAACGTGTAACATCTCCTCCAGATACTGTATCAGCTATCAAGTATCTAAATACATTACAGATGGGACATTCACTGGTATCTGAAGGATTCTTGGCCAGAACTGCATATACATTAAACACAAAGACGCTGGAGTGAGGATGATGATGTACTTACAAACCACACACAAACCAGGAAAATCACAGTTAAGGCTGACACTCCATCCTCATCTAACCGCCTTGCGGTGGGGGGAGGGGGGGGAGCAAAAGGACACCCTGCCAGGCTTAACTTAGAATTTCCTGGCTTTTTGTTTTCCTTCATGTCTCAGCCATTACATGTAGGTTTTTTTGGTATTTAATTTCCTTTTTTACAGTAGTTTAAAAAAAAAGAAACAAACAAACAAAAACAGACATCCCTGAAGCCAGGACAGCTCCAGCTCTCTCAGGTAATTACACATTTGGGGAAACATTAATAGATTTTAAGGCCTGAAGGAACCAGTATGATCATCTAGCCTGCAGAATACAGGCCAAAGAAATGCACACAGTGATTCCTGCATCATGAGCTTGAATTCTGGCTGAACTAGAGGATATATTTTGTAAAGGTGTCTCATATATAACATGCACCCAGTAGACCAGAACCATGCTATGTCAATTGAATACACACACTACAAAGCAAAATAGCTGCTTTACTGGTCCATATATGTACTGTGTTCCCTTTTAGTCCTGTGTGGCACTGACTCCGATACACACAGCAAGGCTTGTATTCTTCATTAAGAGCTCTATGTGGGAATGCGCACGTGCTTAACAGTATCTGACTATGACAAAGGCCATGCGAGATAGGTTTTCAACTTCTGGGCAGCTTCAGGTATTTCTTTATAAATACCAGAAGCACCTAGGCTGTATGTGCTTCAAATTTCAGGGAAACAAAAACAAGCACACAAAAGGAAAGCCCCCTTGTTTTGAGAGTCACAAAATGCCTCCCCTTCCTATCATGTAATATTCGCTTTTCTGGGAACCGACTCTGCAGGCTTTGACCACGGCAAAATCTCCGTGTGAAAGGGAAACATGTCCGAGTAAGGACTGCAGAATCGAAGCCTTTGCTCACTTCTGAACTGAAATTTTTTTTTTCGGAAATCTTAAAATAATAAGAATTCTGAAGCTGAGCCTTTGACCAGCTACAGAGAGGAGGGACTCAATACAGTCACATTTAAAGCCAGACTTTGAATATACTTTTTAAAGAAGGGCAGAAACCACCTTTACAGAAGCAGACGTGACACCTCTCTGCTATGGGCTGCTGTGCTAGATCACAGCTTTAGTATTCACCGTTCTTTACTTAATGAGAAAACTCAAGCATATGCTACGTCTTGTAGAGTGATATTTTTAATCGTCTGTGGTAATTTTAGATAGCTAATCTTGGAAGGAAAACTACCACAAAAGATTCCCTAGTGTAAAACTCTAGTTTATAATATTTTCAGGTGTTAATATAAAAACTCAGACCTATTCTTATTAGAATTTACATTTCGGGTTTAGTTTAAAATTGAAAATCGCATCCACGTTTCAAAGGAAACAATCATTCAATATTTAAAATATCGATCAAGGACTAACTAGGACCAGCTGAATGGGCCAAAGAGCAGTTGGTGTAATACCAAGCATTTTATTGCATCTCTCAGAGTTTAATGAACAAGCAAGCAAACAAACAGGATTAATGGATTTTCTGATTTTCACTCCCGTGCTTGATTTCAAGGCTCAGCAGAAGCTGGATATTTTAAAACAACGCGCACAGTATTAATGTCCTGCACTAGACTGTTTTGTCTTGTGATTCCTGAAGCTAGTTTTGCAGCTATCCGATCCTAACCTGCCCACAGTATTAACACGTTATGTTAGGACTAGTGTGAGTAAGTAAAACAAAAAACCTCGTGTGATAATCCAACAGATTATCATTAGGGTATTTTGGTGGAAAACCTCCTGGCTATCCGTTATTTGGCTTACTAAAGACTCATTATAGATGTTCCACTAACCCCTCTTTATCCATCTAAACAACAAGGAGTCCGGTGGCACCTTAAAGACTAACAGATTTATCTGGGCATCTGAAGAAGTGAGGTTTTTTACCCAGGAAAGCTTATGCCCAAATAAATCTGTTAGTCTTTAAAGAAACACCGGACTCCTTGTTGCTTCTGTGGATACAGACTAATACGGCTACCCCCTGATACTTTATCCATCTAGCGTCTCTCGCTCACAACAGTAAATGAAATCTGTGCAAAGCCACTGCACTGGTTAGTTAAGACGATTGCACCACAATAATACCTAGCCATGTCCTATCAGCAGTTTTAAAGCAGAACTCTTCAAAAGAGATGCGGAGGATCTGTGTCCAAATGGGAGCCAGGATCTGACCACTAGCGTGGGGGCAAAAAAAAGATACTGACACATTAATATTCTATAATAACGATACATGAAAAAAACATTAATAATAATAAAATCATCTGACCCAGATTTTATCCGTATCTGGCACGACAATGCCGTTCAGCTGCTGCTTCATCTATTCCTAGCCAGTTTTTCTTCTTCCAGAAGAAATAATCGTATTATGATATTCCCCTTTATTTCGATATTTTTGTAACGGTTTACTACCTCATTTTGTCTATAATATCTAGATCCGTCCCACAAACATAATTCAAATTGCATGGGGGAAACCTAAGGCATTAAAAACGAAGAACTAGATATTAAAATGCTATGTCTAGGTCTTCTACTCATCACCCTGCTACAGTTTTAATCATTTGTAATTTCAAAATGTGCCATCGTTATTCTGATCAATTTGTATAAATCTCTTTACAAAACGTAGAGCTCAGACAAACAATACATATGGAAATCAGATATACCACGTGTTTTGCTCAGAGTAATAAACTCCTCCGCGTTAGGAGACAGATCCAAAACCCATCCAAGTCAAAGGCGAGACTTTCCATTGGCTACAATGGGCTTTGGATCAGGTCCTTTAAATCCACAGAGGAAACTCTGGTAAACACTCACTTCACCTTCAGACTAAGCTCTAAACAAATGCAGCCTCGAGAAGGAAAGAGACAGTTAATACAGCTTAGCTATGTTGCAAATGCACATATCAGTGTGTGGGTGACAGAGAGAGACACAAACACAGTGACAGCCAGCGCAACTGTCCAGATCTATATTGTCCATGTTAACCCCCAGGGACCTGAAAGAGGCACAGACAATAGTGCTTCGTTTCCTTTTTCCCCCTCCAGATTTGCATCCTGATTTTCCTACAGTCCAGTCCTAGGAAAAGCCCATGAGACTTAACCCATCTATGTACTCACAGTGGTTTCCTGAGTACCTAGGCCGCTAACAATATTTCACTGCCGACTCAATACATCTGTGCTCCTGCCCGTAAAGAAATTGAGCTTTTTCAGACTCTCCTCTCATCCGTATTTGTTATAAGATTTTGTCTCCAGCTATGCTAAAATACTGGGAGCTGCTATCTGCAACCACTGGAGTGAAAACTTACATTAGGTCAAAACTAAAACCAACAAAAATAGACTCTGCGACTTAAAAATCGATCTAAAACCCATGGAGCTCAAAAGGAAAGATTCCCACTGACTTCAACAGGCGTTGGATCGGGCCCACAAAAGGTAAATTGAACACACTATGGCAAATGAAGACCCTATGGTAAAGGCTGCACAGAGTGCAATAAAAACATTCAGACGTGCGTATGCACTAAATAATATTTCCTCTACGGCGATTAGTTTTAATGGTCCCTTTCTCCCCTCTGTCGAAAGTGAAAAGGCTGAAACATAAATAAATGGGATGAACGCAGATGGTCTCACAATGCATTATGAAACGGGGGCCTGATCCTGCAGTCGCTTGCCAGACTGAGCTCCTATTGACGGCAAAGGGAGTTTTGTTTCATTGAGAAGCGCAGGATCAAGCACCAAATCTATTATTTTATTTCCAGTCCCAGCCCCATCAGCGAAAGGCAGAACATCTGCGTTAGAAAGTTCACCCTAATAAGAGTGTGTCAGGAATTTACTGCCAAATAAGATTTAGTCACAGCGGAATTTGTAGTTCCATAACGAAGGTGACTTGAGTGCATTTTACAAGATGAAGAGGCATTTTGGTGAAGGCCACTTTGAAAGAGAAAAAGGTGATGACTGAAGGATGTAAATCTCTTTCAGAGATCAAGGTCAGTGTCATTTTAAAGAGATCAGAAGCATAGAATATTGGCTACAATTTGTTCCAACCCTTACAAATATTCCTTAATACCCCCCTCATTGTTCCTGGGCAAACTGACATCAGTGAAGTTAAACCAAAGGATATCCCCCCCCCACACACCCCTTTTTACTTCGTGTGTGTGTGTGTATCTGTTTTATCCCACCACAGAATATGCTATACTCAAGATGACTGCAAGGGCTTTCCTAGCCTGAGGCATCCTTTGGCCTAATTTGGGACTAAAAACGTGCAGGTGATTGCTTAATCCCAAAAACATTTCATTGGCAAGGCTTCGCAGACATTACTCTGCAACAAACAAGAAAAGGGCAGGTATGCTGGATATAAGCAGTAATCTATCAAATGAAGCATTCAACGAGATACTATTCAGATACTCAGCCCTGTGCCAATTGTAGTCATCTTGATTTTCTCCACACACACAAGGAGACCCAAAACCACAGGAATTTACAGTTGCACATAAACTGTGCGTGTGCCGTCTCTATCGAGGCTTCTTTGGGCACTGAGGTTTGGATGCGTCAAGAATGCAGGGCTGGCCTCTTCCTGTGCATCTGATAACAGATCTCGGATGCAGGGGCGAACGTTATTTTGCAAGAGACATTGTTAATAATGCTAGACTGCCAGTCTTTGTTGACAGGAGGAACTACCCTCTGAACGCCTGGCAGTGGAATGTTATCTAGGGGCTTATTTTAGGTGTAAGCAAAGTTTCCCAAAAATAAAGGGAAAGTTCTCTGTATTGAGAGCTGCATCTTTATCCCCCGCAGAGTCTGCAAAGGCCCACAGACAAAATGGAAGGGTATTACACAGAGAGGAAACTGCATCACTGAACTGATTTTAAGAAAGATTAGGAAGTCCTTGTAATCAGAATGTCTCTTTTGGACACTGTTGCAGGAGTCAGAAATGCCATTCAAACCAGTGCTACGTGTTAGCAAGCTGTGAGGAGGCTAAACAGAACTCAGGAGTTGGGAACTTCGGCATACCTCAGTCCCCTTATTTTGTTGCTAAGCTTTCTTCCAGCCCGGTCCCCAATAACGTAGTTATGGGACATAGCTGCATAATTTGTCACACTCAAACCCTCACTAGTTTAAAATTGCACAAATATAATAAAATAATAACAATTTCTACGTATGTTGTGTTGTGACATGGTATCTAATTATATTCATCTCTTATCATTTAACCCTGACCTGTTTAGTATAAAGGATTATTACAGCATTTCTGCACGCAGTCAGACTTTCAGTCGGGATTATTATTTTTTTTTTTCGTTCAAGAAAGGAGAGGATTTTGAAAAGACCTGCAGGTTTTTAAATAAGGACAGTCACTAACAGAAACACGCCAGATTATTGACACTTTTCAGTCACCCTGATTTACCTATCTATATTATTCCTTTCGTGCTAAAGAGATCCCACTAAATTAGAAGGTGAGAGGGAGGGAGGGAGGGACTCCACTGCTACCGGTGGGAATAACAGATCTAAAAAAAACAGTGACAAAACTAACCTCCTGTATCTTCACTGCACTATGCATTAATTAGAAATCGATGGGAAGTTACTTTGTCCTGACCAAGAATTTCTTTGCTCAGTCTCCATTTAACTCACAAGAATATATTGCATAACCAAGGAAGGTGTCTGTCTCCAGCAAGTATAGACAGCCTTTAAAGCAAAGTCAAGGCCCAGAAACAGCTGCTAACATAACCACCAACATCGTACAGTAAATACTGTAAAGTTAGGTTTCGAGGACAAATAAAATTCGGATGCCTGGGGTTACAAAAAAGGATGCACTGCCACCTTATAACATTTTGAGTAATGCAGCTGCCAAAGCAGATAATATTATTTGCATTGCTGAATTGTTTAGATGCTTTCTAAGTCACAACAAACAGCGGGCATGTCAAGAATGCACAGTATGTTAAAGAGGATATGCTTTCCAAGTACCTTCCAATAACAAAACAATTCTGACATGTCTCCGGCATAATTTAAAGCTTTTTGAATTGCTATGTTTATCAGTTATGCAAGCAGTGTAGTTTTCCTTTAGGGAATTGGTACGCTTAGCAGAAGAAGATAGAGTCAAACTGGGGTTCGAATCTGTTATTGGCTTAATCCAAATAGTACAGCTGTTTAGTCCTACATTACCACAGCTGTAAAAGAGAACACGAAATCCATATTATCTACCTCTGCAAGTTTGATCGCAGAAGAGCAGTGAAATCAAAGCATTTGTTACTCTGTTCTGCTAGATAATTTGGAGCGGCTCAAAATGACTGGCTTTGTGAAAGCATAACACCCTTTAAGGCCTGATCTGGGAATTATTACTCAAACAAAACTCCCACTGAAGCTAAAGAACTTCAAGTGGAGTTTTGTCTGCTTTAGGAGTGCAGAATCGGACTCTGGATACAGGAAAGAGACTAAACTTTAATATTTCTGCATAACACAAAGAAAGACTGTCTTCAGTATATTTTAAAAACAAAATTATTAAGTTTTGGCTACTTAGACATTTCAATTATTTAGACTTGGAATAAAAATATCAAGCGTGGGTAATCTGCATATAAACTGTATATACTCTACACACGTTTCTCTAGATTGGTATTATGCACAATGATCTCTATCCCTGATTATATCATTTTTTTTGCATTTTATATTAGAATGTTAGGAATCTCTGCAACTACTCAAGACAATTAAAATATTTTGCATTGAATCTCTCAATGGATTTGCATATCTGCAGTGGAGCACGCAGGACTGAAGGAAAATAAAACAATATTAAAAGAAAGAAAAAACATTTTATTGGAGATTTTACAATGCTAGAAAATACAATAAAAGTGCTAGTTTACTCTAGAAAAGTTGGTCCCAAAAATGGTACTATGCCTTAGTATCTATCAGCTTACATAAACATTTATAAAATCGCTATGAACTGGCCCCAATATTTATAAACATCTATGTTTTTCACATTAATCTATTTAAAGTCGGAGGACCAAAACTTTGTAAGAAAGATGCTGAGCACTTAAACGCAGAACCTACCAAAGATTCCATTTGGGGCCAGGAGGTTTTTGGTCAAAAATATGAAGATAAAATTTAATTTTTATTTAATAATAATAATAATGCGCATGGAAAAAATCGCAATTATTATAGGAAACTGTCTTTTTCTTATAACTTCAAAATATTATTTTAAACCAGTATAAAATTACTTTTAAGACCTCACAGGACATTTTCTACTTTAATATACATATATCTATATCACTGCCGACATATTTCACAGGTTACTCGTTATTTTTTGTTTGTTTCAAATATCAACACCATTGCTAGGAAATGTAGGCATGCGTTCTGCTTTTAAAACAGTCCCCAGGTAAGTACTATTTTGACAGAAGGACAGAATTTTGAAGAAGTGCAATTCTTTCCAGACTATAAAAGTCCTGTGACATACAGCGGATAGGCCTGTCCCGGCAACAAATCTACAATTAGTGGAGATCGAATTGGTGGTTTTTCTATTCCCCCCACCCCCAGTTTACTTTCCTCAATGCTCAAAAATAAGAGTGCCAAATTACAAAATGGAGTATACGTTTGAGGACAAAAGTGTGCATTTTGAATGGCATGCTTTAAAAAGAAAAGTCACCTCCTCCCCTTGTTATAAATCAGACAAACCGGCCATCGCTTGATAACCTTACACTCCAACAGGATCACCAAGGTCTCTCGCTGCAGCTAGAGGGTTTTAAAGTTCAACACTTACACTGCCTTCAACCAAACGCGGAGCAGGGCTTACATTTTTCCGCGGTGCCCATTTTTGGCACAGAGAGCAATTTAGACAAATCCGCCACTACAGAGGAGAAACAAGAGACAGACAGACAGGAGGGCGGGGGTCTCTAGATGTCTATCCGGGAGTGCAAGGCGCTGTGTTTGCTGTCATGGTCCCAGTAGGAACAGTGCATCATGGAGAGCTCGGCGGGCTGGCGGGCGCAGGCGAACTGGAGGCCGGCTCCGTTGGGGGCCGGGGCTGCAGGCGGCGCGGGGCTGGCAGGGCTGAGCTGCTGCGTGTGGTGGTGATGGTGGCTCATGCCGTTGTAGGAGTTCACCATGCTGGGCAGGGCCATGCCCTGCACCCGGGAGTAGGGGCCGTAGGAGGCCGGCGCCGACAGTCCTTTCACGTTGACTGGGCTCACGTTGCCGCCGGCCAGCTGGCAGGAGGCGTAGGACATCGGCGCGGGCGGCTGGGCCAGCGGCCACGAGTTGTTCATGAAGCCGGACTGCAGGTACTTGGGCGGCGAAAGGTAGCCGTAGCTGTCGCTGCTGAAGAGGGTCTTGCCCGGCTGGAAGTGGGTCGGGGGCGGCCTGAAGGGCCTCTTCATCCTCCGCCGCCGCCGGTAGTTGCCCTTCTCGAACATGTCCTCGCAGGCCGGGTCCAGCGTCCAGTAGTTGCCCTTGCGCTCGCCGCCCCCCTCGCGGGGCACCTTGATGAAGCACTCGTTGAGGCTCAGGTTGTGGCGGATGCTGTTCTGCCAGCCCTTCTTGTTCTTCTCGTAGAAGGGGAACTTGCTGATGATGTACTGGTAGATGCCGGACAGCGTGAGCCGCTTCTCGGCGCTCTCCCGGATGGCCATCGCGATCAGAGCTACGTAGGAGTAGGGGGGCTTCTGAGAGGGGTCCGGCTTCTCGGCCCCCTTCTCCGGGCTCAGCTCGTCCTTGGCTCGCTCGGCCTCCTTGCTGGCGTTGGTGTCATGAGCCATCAGGGCTACGGGGTCCTCCTCGGGGTCTGGGTAACTGGCCATCATGGCACCCAAGTCCACTCTTCTTCCCTGGGGCAAAAGAACCAGCGGTCCTGCTTGCCGGGCTGCTCGAAGCCCAATCCCACGGGCAGAGGCTCAGAGTCAGTCCCTTCTTGGTATGGATTTGGATCAAACTTGCGCCCAGAGCCAGCTGATACTCAGAGCCCCTTTCCCTTAGGAGCTGGTAAAGTTTCTCTCTTAGCCCTGCCTGTTTTTCAAGAGACAGCAACGCGTCTCTGGCTCCAGAGGCTCAGATTTCCAGTGCACTCAAGGACTTGCTCTTTTCTGATTTGTAAGTTCCGCTTTCGTCAGGAACCCTTTCCCCTATAGCGGGGGAGCCAGAGAGGCACGGTCGAGTTCATTTCTAATTCGTAATTAAACCCCAGTGACTAGCCTATTAGCAAAAGGAGAGAAAGAGTGGGTATTAAACTGAAAAAATCAAATGGCCACGTATATTGAAATTAAACGTTCTCGATCTATTAACTTATTTCATATTTGGTTAAGAAGTCTTCTCGCAACTTTCTCTGCTACAGTTTTGAATAATTGTCTCAGATGGAGATTTTGAGGAAGTCCTGATAGACAGAGATGATCTCTTAGTGAAAGGTGGATAAATTATTACCCAGATTTCCAGTTAAGTGAGGGGGAAATGCTAAGTGCTATAGTAACATGAGGTTCTGAAGGCTACCATATTATCAGCAGTAAAAGGAAGCTAACACATTTCATTGCAAACCTACCATGTTATTTGGGTTTGGCTGGCACAGGCATTCATTTTAGCACCAGGGAAGTGAGCTCAAACATGCCTACTGTGCAGTAAGCTGCAAACTTCCACTCCCAGCCTAGAAACCGAATCCACAGCGCTACACTGAAATCAACAGCTGTAAATGGGACCTGATTGTGATAGAGGGTACTCTTTCCCCATTCTCAGATGTCTATGTCTATATATACATTTGCATTTATACTCACTAGAGTCTTGGCACAGTGCCCAGATAACTGATTACAGTCGAAAAAAGTAAAAACAAACAAAATCCCAACCCACACCTGTTATCTGTTGCACAATAAAACGGGGCTCGCTTCTCGCAGCCCTTCCACACACAAGTAAAAAACACGGAATTGAAAGAGTAAAGGCTGAAGGATCAGGTCGAGGACGGAGCAGGGCTTTCTTCACCCAGAGCATAAAAATGTGATCGAAAACAGACAGCGCTTGTTTACCTACAAACCTTAAAGGGCCCCGCAGATGAGCGAACAAAAGGACGCTAGGAAGGGACTCGGGGGAGATTATAGGGTGGAATCTTTTCTGGGAGAGATCCAGACTACACAGCTGAACTGTTTCCCCCCGGTTAATGTGCCTGTGACATTTTTATCTCCCTTTTTTATCTTCAGGTAAAGCGACTCTGAGCAGCAAGAAGGAAGCGTGTACTGGACACCCTGCAGAAGCGTCTCAAAGGTATTGTACAAAAAACAGTCAGTCACGAAGGCTGCTCCATTTGCAGTCGCACAAATGGAGGTGGATTCCTTAAAACGTTATTCTGCGATGACTTGCAAACAATTATTCGGTTTGGTTCTAA
This sequence comes from Chelonoidis abingdonii, assembly GCF_003597395.2. Lineage (NCBI taxonomy): Eukaryota > Metazoa > Chordata > Testudines > Testudinidae > Chelonoidis > Chelonoidis abingdonii. The sequence goes on along the minus strand of NC_133776.1, from coordinate 43,242,200 downwards.
GGAACAATGCACGAGGACTCGCCTGCTTATTTTCTAAATTCGAGGCTCCTTGTTGCTCCTTCGCTGCCATTTTAAATATTGAGCCGTCATTTATAACTACAGCTGCCTGTGTTTACAAACTTCGGCTCTCCTGAACCAATCCTTGAAAACTAGGTTGTCCAAAGAGTGTGCGCATCAAAATGCGAAGATCTGGTTAAAAATAAGTCTCCTGGCATTTTTATACTCGTATTTAATTCTTGCTATGAGCTTCCTGTTAACTTAGAAAACGGCGACCTTGCAGAACTTGCTCGGGAAAAACCTCTCGGTCTCTAGTGGGCTTTCCCGGAGTGCAGGATTAGTGAGCCTTATATTGAACCATCTCGCAGCTTTCCCCGATTCCACAGGCTCAGGATGCTACGGAGCATCTTTCTTTAGAAGCGCAGCGTTAACTTTCTTGAACTGCACATACGAATGTGAATCACTGCAAAGCTCCGTTTCCCTCCAGCCGCCGCGGGCTTGCCACATCATTTTTCGTAACCACATTTGTACCCAGGAAGATTGCAATTCTTCAAGAGCATATATTCCTGCACGCGTCTAATGTGTAGCTCCTGATATACTGTATAATTACATAGATAGATATGTTTATCTGCATCTTTAGATTTCTCTGTACTCACCTATAGACCGTCGTACACATATACACATCCTTGTGTATGCTGCCATTCATAATATAGACACACGAATTCCAGTCTATGTATAGATAAATTTAAAAACCTCAGAACAACATTTCAATACAAGTATAAAACATTCAGTATATATACACAAATTATATTACACATTTTCAGGAAAATATATGATCTTTAAGAACTGTAATCCTGCTGGGTACAAATGTGGTTACGAAAAATAATGACACAATATATTTACATAAATATAAATAGATATAAATATACGGGGAATGTATATCTTATGTGTGTATATTTTATATCTACATTATACACACACAGCTTTTCTTGAATGCCGATGTATCGTTAGTATAGAGAAACAACATTAGCGATTCATTTCCTAATTAATCGCCCACGTGCATCTTCTCAAGTAAACAAGCCAAGATTTTCCATTAGGTTAAAACACGAACATTCTTTTGTATCCAAGGGAAAACGAAGCTGGGAGACAGCTGCGCGTTCGGAGCACTTAGGTTTGCTGCATGGGGATTCTGTGTTCACTCGTAGAGGTCTCTTAGTTTCTGTGGTGTTTGGGCTATCTATTTCTTCTGACCACCCATGCAGGCCGGCTTGCTCTTCCTCGCAGGCATTTCCGCAGCCAGAGCTGGTGCAGGTGTAACAGCATTGTTCTGTGTGTCATCACCTCCTCCAAATTGCAGATTCCTCCCCTCTCTGCTCTTAAGCTGGGTGCACGGCTCTTTTAAAGGATTCACTCTGTGGAAGAGGAAACTCTACTAGCCTAGGTATTTCTTTTTTGACAGCCTCGCCAAGTGAGATTTAAGATCAAACCACGCGGTAGACTCCTAGCACAGAGGTAGGAAATGTAGAGCAGGTTTCAGTAGCAGAGTAGGTGAGCATATTGTGGTCTGCACAGAGTATTTGCCTGCACCCTGCTAATTAAATGTTGCCATTAAACCAAGGCACTAGGAGAGAACAGAAAATATTTGTTTGGTGCTGTTCACTCAAATCTCACTAATGTCAATTAAAGCCTACTCGGAGACAAAAACATGGCAATAAGTGAGTGGTTCGGCTTTTTCCTGGACTTTTCAATGCTATAATTAACCGAGATCTAAACTATTAGAGGCTTTTACGGTGATTGCTAGGAATGTGTCCATTCTGACAGCACAAGAGAAATGTAAGTAACGCAGAAGCTTTCTACACCACTGACATTTAAACAGGGAGGTTCAGTACGGAGTTCTGCCTAAGCGATCAATGTCACGTTGCAGCTCAGAGGGCACAGAACTTCAGTTTGAATATTCGTATGTCTGTTTCAATGTCAACTGAATTAATGATGATCACAGATAGCCAGTTTCTTTACATTGTCACTTCCTAAGCCCTCTGTAATTGTAATAAACTCAGATAAAACAAATGAAGAAATACACAGAGCAATTTCCCCGGGCAAAGTTCAAGGTATACACTAAATGAACGGGGGCGGTGACGGACTGAAGGCAATTTATATACTGAAATATTTGCAAGGAGCTGGTTCCGCTCCCTTAGAGCGAATGGCAAAACTTTCATAGACTTCAATGGAAGTTTAAATTATATTACTGATTATCAGATCTTGTAAGGTATAGAGCATTGGAACGATATTGATAAGAAATTCCCTCCTAGAATGAAGCCACAATTCAGGAAACGGTGAAAAAGGAAATCACTTTTATTTAAATAACCTTGTCTCAGGAAATATTACTTAGTCTCAGTCAGAAGGATTAACAGAGACTGATTTATTCTGGTGAGAAAATGTGTTATATCACATTTGACCTGGATCAGGATATTAAGATTAAATCTGGTGTAAATTTAAAAAAGAATCTGACACACAATGACAATCAAAGCAATTCGCGAGAATCGGTTTTTAAAAAGATTTTCTGGTTTTCCTGTAGAGTTTTTAAAATATTCTAACTGTTCGGAGTTGCTAAGAATTCGCAAGCAAGGAATCGATTTAATTGATGGTTTATGCTAAATACAAGAATTTAAACCCTTCAGCCTGCGAAATTACAATCCGCCGACAGGCAGTGTAGCCAATCACAATGCGTCCATTTGAAATAAAAACGCTTGCTTTATGGTATAGTGGAAATTTGCACAGGCTGTGTCTCTGTCATTACAAGGAAATTCTTAAATAAAGATAAATGCAGCGCAATTAATAATTGTGCCCTGAATTGGTTCTAAATATCTATTTTCTTTTCTCCTAATCTGGAACACAAACCACATGACACTTGGAATGCAGAACAGGAGGGTACAAACTGTTGAGATTAACGTCAACTCCGCTTTTGATGGACAGCAACGGATTTAGTCTCTGCATAAAATGCACTATATTTAACTTGGAAACCAGTGCTGAAAAGCAGCTTGCAAGAAGGCAGATGGGACGTCTTTTACATTAAAATCGGGTACCGCTGTTTTTAATAGACAATCGAACATATCAAAGCGGTTTTTGCTGAAGTCTTGCAGAACAGTTACTGCAATTCACAAACCTAAGGGAAAAAAGGCAACACAACATTGCTATTGATTGTAATTAACATAGCGGTGAATGTAAGCAAAGAGCGAAGAGGTCACTTTAATACTAACATTTCAACCTGGATACTTTATTGATCTGATGAATTACATTACCTCTGATGTTACGGAATCACAGCTTAAATACCAACAGAATGTATTCTAATGATCAGACACGGATGTGTACATACAATGTACGTATATGATGACTGACAAATTCTCGGCGCCCTGCAACTATTGGTAAATATATAACACAAGATACCAACATAGAGGTTAACATTAAACCAATGCAGAATAAATTGAATAGTAATACCAATCAGCTAAACCAAGCTAAGCTCTTTTTTGTATACTCACCACTGCATACAGACAGAATGGATGCCTATATGGAATTGTTTTTAAAGTGTCCCGGAAAAAAATATAATTTCACTTTTTTTGGTTCTTTTTAAGGAATCCCTCTGAATAGTCCACGTTATAATTACTCTGCCCCCATCAAGCCAGAACGAAATGAGCTGTATGTAAGCAAAGAGAATGACTCCGCGAGAGCTGGAAAACTCTCTTATTGCTACCTGAACAGGGACAGGTTCAAAAGCCTATTTGTTTATTTTCTAGACCCTAATCCGTTGATGTTGTCGTTCAGTGTCCCAGCTCAAAGGTATATATGCATGGCTAGCACGGGGAGCTTTAACTTTTACCAGGCACAGCATTAAGCAAACACACCTTTTGGGTTTGCTCTACTCTGAGGAGAAATAGGTGGTTAGGATACAAGGTCTAGCAGTCAGACCAGCAGAAAAGCCATGCATCTGTTATAATATTAAATGGATGTAGTCCTTGCTGTTCAGGTCCTTTTCCTTGACAGAGCAGGACCTGATCCTGTACTTCCTGAAGACAGTGGTAAAACTCCCACTGACTTCAAGATCAGATCCTCAAAGCTTTCTGCTTCCTGCCCTCACTCAGTTAAAAATGAGATTGCTTTCAAACACCGACCCCTAGAAAGATGAAAAGAAAGGGAATGTGATTCACATCCCTTCCAAATGGAATTGCCCTTATGTTTCAGGGCCTTAAAAATGTATTTCCTATGTTCAGCATCATTACTAAAGCACCAAGGCAATGAGAACGATCTTGTTACAATTGTAAGTATTTCTAGTTCTTCTCCTCCATAAAGATGTAATGCATTATTTTAAATCCCTGGATTATTTGTTCCAAAAACAATTGTAGAAAAAATAATATTTGCATGTAAACATGACATCTTATGAACTGTTCTCTATCCTAAAAGTAATGAGAATCCAGGGCCGGCGCTTCCATTTAGGTGACCTAGGTGGTCGCCTAGGGCACTAGGATTTGGAGGGGTGGCATTTTGCCACCTTCGGTGGCAATTCGGCGGCGGGGAGTCCTTCTGCACTCCAGGTCTTCGGCAGCAATTCTGCAGCGGGTCCTTCACTCTCTCTGGGACCCACCGCCAAAGTGCCCTGAAGACCAGGAGCCTCGGAAGGCCCCCCCGCCGCAGAATTGCAGCCAACGACCAGGAGCGCAGAAGGACCCCTGCCTACGGCACCAAAAACCCTGGCACTGCTCCTGTGAGAATCAAATAAATATAGTGTGGGAAGCAAATGAAAATATTTTCTGGCATGAATACAGGTTCATCAGTTTTAGCTTAGTATTAAAATACATTTGAAATCCATTCTAAAAAGCTATTTTCTCTTGTCATATATAAGAAGTTAGTCCCATATATGTAATCATACACACAGTCTCTCATACACACACACACTTATGCATAAACACTCATATATATATACACACACACACACACACACACACGAGCTTATATAATACAAACAAACTTCATGGGCACATCCATGCAACAAAACTGAGTAACTGTGATTCTATTGCTGTAACCATTTTCCATCCTTACCCACTTTCCCCTATTGTTTGTTATTCTCTCCCTCTTGTACCACATCTAAAATAAGGGCGTGAGTCTGGAAATACTTATTACCAGGTGCAGGCTAGCTACCAAGAATAACAGTCCCACAGATTTAAATGGAACTACTCATGTAAGGACAGTTATATGCATTTTTAGGATCGGGCCTTTCACCTGTAAATTCTGTGGCTAAGAGCTTTATTTAGTGTCTTTTTATTTGTTCTGTAAGTCACCTCACACACTTTGGGGCCATGCATAAACAACAATCCTGCATTCCTTGTACACCCAGAATTCCCACTGACCTCCCCGAAACTCATTTTCTAGCATTTAATAAATCTTCTCTCTGGAATTATCTTACTTGATGTGTGACAGTAGCACAGAGACACAGTCACATGGAAAGTGCCCTCTCCTGTGTCAATGAGTTTCATTGTCAAAAACTTGAGCAAAAGTGGGAGTATTCCACAGCCAGGGATTTAGTTTTTTCCTTTAAACTGTGAAGCTGAAAAGTCTCACAGCTTCAAACTTGTTTTCACAAGCTCCCAAATGTACAAGGATTTCTGCATTTACAGGAAAAAAACAAGCACTCCACAGGAACATGATGGCCATGCATCCATAATGCAGGCTTCACAAGGAATAGAATAATTTTATTATGAACTGGACTGAAATCATATAGAATGAAGGGTAATTCAAGAGGACCCTGGGGAAATCACAAACAGGCTTGATTCTGTATTGATCCCAAAGGGAGTTTTTGGTGCAAGGAATGCAGGGTCAGGCAGATTCTAAAGAGCCCAGATTTCCCCTTGAATAAAGTCTAAACTCCAACATACAGTATAAAGATGCTTTGCACAGTCCCATTTCATTTTGGGCCTGTTCCTACTCCCACTGAAAACAATCGGTGTTTTGTCACTGATGTCAATGGGAAAGGATCACACCTTTTTCCTTTATACATTCCCACTCTTCTTTATTTCTGCTTCTTATCCCTTAGTCTGGGCTGAATTCTTCACCACAGCATATTCATGTTTAGAGCACCGTTCTATAAAAAACTGCATGTTTCACTTCACCATTTGGTAGTTTATTTCTTTCATCTGCAATCACAGCCTGATCCACAGAAAGCTCTTGAACTCGCACCATCAGTTACATGATGAAATGCAAATAGTTTCTTGTGGTATTAAATGGCAGACCACAGCAGAGTTCAGGTTGGCTGTTATGGATTCCCTAGTTACAGCTCTGCAGGATAATCCTAGGTTACTGCCATCCTGCAGTCACTGGCCTACAGGAATGTTGCAAATAAAAACAAACAAGTTAGCCTCCCTTTTTAGACAAAGTAGAAATTATGTCTGTTTAGGAAGTTGTAAAGGTTGCATGTATCAGAGCGTGACAACTTGAAAGGCAAGCTGATCTTTCTACTGCCTGGATATCAATGCTCAGACATTTTTCTACGAAGAGTTTATCAAGCACTGAGTCCAAATAAAATAATCATAACAGCTCTCTGGTGTGGGGATCATCTTAAACCTGCTAATTAATAATGTTTGACTATAGAATGAGATTCTACTGGGGTGGTAGCTCCACTATTGTTATGACTGAGACCAGTTTACTGTTGAACACTCAATATTTCTAAATGCTCTAAAATCCACATGCTTATGTGGATTGTCTTGAAAATTTCTGTGCCCCATGGGGACCCCTGGAGAAGTGGTACACATTTAAGATTGTTGGAGCAAGGGATTTCTGTGATGCAGCCCCTCTAACAAAACTAATGTCCAACATATATGGGTTTTATTACTTATTTTTTTTATTTTTTTGGAAACACCTAGCTCTTCAACTATAGTTCTGATCCCACCCAAACTCCTATCACCTGCTCTGTATTGATTTCAGCTAATTTCCAGCACTCATTGACACTTTGGGGAAGCAACAGTTAAAAAGTTCATCGGGATAAAATTTGGATCTCCAATGTGGCTCAAGCCAATCTGATGAGCTAGGGAAAGTAATTTACATATGTAGAGCAGGATGGGGACTCTATTGCAAACTAGAGTGTTTGCTGACTGCCTGTTATCAGGATAAGTGCATGGCTCGAAGTGAGATGCTGTGGCCACCCAATCTGAGCACCACCTATGTCCTGTCAGCTTGTGTTCTGCCCTTGGCAGCTTTCTAAGAATGTTTATTGCGCAGATTAGCTGCTCTCTGTTTACATTTTGCAGGGGACTCCTTGAGAAATTTTGCTCTGAGAGCAGAAATTCTTATTTAAGAGCCAATATATAATTGGCTCCAAAATCAATACTCATTCTGATTTTTTTAAAAGAAATATTGCTCTAATATCCACAAGCAGAGTGAGACTTAATTGAAAATTAATATTCCACAATTGGGGCTAAGGTAGACTTTGGTGGAGGGAGGAGAACACCCACTGAGATGAATGAGTCATTTCTCACCTCTCAGAGCTCTTGTCTCAGGCTGCATTCACCTTCATGGGGTTTCTGATTCACCTAAGAACATGGAAACTTCTCTGATGCAGAGGGTTGTTCAGAGCCCCTTCCTCCTGCACTAATCTACACAGCTGTCCCTAAGGGAGGGAGTCCCAAACTTTTTGCTGGCACAACTCCATTTTAATGAAGTCCTTCTCGCTGGGACCCCAAACAGCCTGGAGGATGCCATTCTGAAGAACAAAATGACATCCTCCACACAGTGTGACCTCGCATACACCACACATGGGAGGCCAGGCTTCATGGAGGAAGCCATTTTGCTCTACAAATGCCATCTGCTGCACGGTGTACATATGGTGTGTGCAAGGTCATGCTGTGCAAAGGATACCATTTTGTAAAGCAAAATGACATCTTCTACACAGTAGGGATCTGCACAAGCCCCTCCACTGAATGGGGTCGTGACCCACAGTTTGGGAACCATTGCCCTATGGCTTGGACTACACTAAAATGTTAGGTTGACCCAGCTACATCGCTTGGGGTGTGAAAAATCCACACCTCTGAGTGATGCAGTGAAGCCAATCTAATCCCTGGTGTAGACAGTGCTAGGTTGACAGAAGAACTCTTCTGCTGACCTTGCTTAATTATAGTCTCAGGGCTATAACTCATGGCTGCATTAACTAAGTTTTTGGGCAGCAAATCTATTTCTTTATTTCATGCTCATTGCACTGGTACTGGAACATCTTCAGAGTATCTGAGCACCTCCAAGCTAAAATACTTTATACCTCTATTAAGTATGTTGCAATTTAAAACAATTAGTGGCACATACTTGCTAATTAACTATTAGGCTTTTCTAAGAGATCATCAGGTTTCAAGTTCTATTACTAGTTTGATCTGAAGGAGAAAAGCTAAGTCTCCTCCCCTTTCGACTCCAGTTTAGCAAATTACATCTCTATCTAAGAAAGACAGATCAAAGCCCCTTTTTCTTTACTGAAACAAGATCAAAAACAGCAAACATCTTACTGTATGTATCAGTCTCTGGAGAAGCAAAAGCGGATTGGAAGTCATTCTATATTGCACTGTCTGCTACTCAGGAGCAAGACCTCAACTTCTCTGGAGGAATTAAGTAATTCCTGTGCAACAAGCTAAATATGGCCAAACCTCAGATTATGCACAACTCCCAGTAATTTCAAATGCACAGACCTAGTTAGTGCCTCTCAGAGAGCTGCGTTAATACAGTGACAGGAGAACCCCTCCTGTTGCTGTAGTGAGTGTCTACAATGAAGCACTGCAGCTGTGCCACTGTAGTGGTTTAAGTGTAGACATAGTTTTAGCTCCTGACTTCAGTGGGAGCCAGATAAGGCTCTTAGACACCCATAAATTTCATGCTATGTCCTAAACATCAGTTGATTTATGAGTTAGTGCAAAAATATTACAATTATCCTTCTAACAAGAAGGATCAGTAGGTTTCAAATAGAGTGCAGCCACCCCTAAATTCCAGAGGTTCAGTCCTATGCATATAAGCACCTCCAACTATGTTTCTATATCTGAAACTTATTTCAGCCTCTTCAGTATGTAATCTGAGCTGGAAATCTACAAGAAGCAGGATTTCATGTGAGATTTCCAGACTATCCTACTTTTGACCAAGCCTGAAATGTCAGGATAGCAGCCTCACTCTCAGTTCTCTAGCATTTCCACTCCTGGCCCTGACTAGACATAGGAAATGCAAACCAGACTATACACGAAAAATTAATTAACCAAACTGTTTTAGACCCTTAGAAAGAGTTTGGTTCAGGGCCAATTTGAATTCACCTGAAAATTCAGGCCCACTCCTATTTTTTCTGAGCTGCTTTGCTCAGAATTAATTTAATTGCAACTTAGTTTCCTTTTTCTCTATGCTGAAACGATCCTTAAAAGTCCATGAAATATACAAATTATAAAAACAACTATGAGAGTGAATTAAACTCCAAATGCAAATAAATTCAGTAATAAGCATAGGTGACTTCATTCTGCAGTCTACATAGGGCTGGATTTAACCCTGAGGTTCTGTGCGTGCCAGCCAGCAGAACCTGGTCTGTGGGCACGAAGCAGTGACAAATCCATCTGGTGGTGGGGGCATAGTAAAGCATTTTTCTGCAACTGCTGCTAGGCTGTAGATCCACAGCCAGCGTAAGCAATGCTGGTTGTGGAGGGGAGAGGCCAAGGTAGTTAAGAGATGTAAAAATTGAATACAACTCCCAGAATCCTGTCAGTTGCGTTCCTGTGGAGCCGTGGCCAGAGTTGACAGCTTCCCTTCACTGAGGGTGAATTCCTTTGGAGCGCAATTTGTATTCCAGTGACCACAGGAGTAAAACTGGCCCATAATAGGGATCAGTATATAAACATCACATGCTGTTTCATGACCTTTATGTAGGGCCATATCCTGCTTCCCTTCTATGTATAGGACTCCTGTTTGCAGAACACTTATTGATTTCAATGAGAGTTACATGTGGCTAGAAGAATAGCCTTTAATATCAATGGGAATCCTTTTGTGCCTGATAACATTATTTGGCCTTATTTGTATTAGACAAGCTACAAACAAGGATGCAGCCTTAAGTGTGAATTTATTCACTTCTGGTAATTATTCAGACATTACTAGTATTTACAATACTATATATAACTTACTAAGTGTAGAATGATGCAGGATCAGGCCCATATGCTGGAGATATTAATTCAGTCTATCCCCATCTACTCAACCCCATAACTGCCTAAATGCAATAAAGTAACTGAATTATTCATAAGAATACTTAACAATGCAAGCCTCTGCCATGGGCTGCACTATTGAATGTTATAGCCGGTTCTGTTCAGTACTATCCATGCTAACGCGTTCAGCTGACGTTTGGGAACATTTTTCAAGTTCAGAAGAATTAAAACAACAGTCTCTTCCTTTGTCATTCTTATTTTAATGCATGATAAAGGGCTAGGGGGTTTAAACTTTGATGTTATCTGACTCAGCAAAACAGCTAAGGAAATGAAAGTTTTTTTTGTTTATTGAGCTGTTTGTTAACTTTTAATGCTAGGAATATCATACACACAAAGGTTCACAAAAACACCAAATGGATTTTGAGAAGCTGCGTGATCTAGTAGATTGAGAATGCTACTGGTAACCCAGAATCTGGAGTCCTGCTCCTGACTTGGGTAGCCTGGGCAAATCAGGTAGGTCAACATTTAAAAAGTGGCTGCCTGAAGTTTGACACCCACATTTGAAACATTGTGGCCTTAAATTTTTCAGTGCATCAGGGCCAAGTGACCCCACTGTTCTTGCTAGAGAGGATGAAAGAAATGGAAAGCCTGCTCCTTTGGCCAAAATTCTGTTGTGGGGTGAGAAGATGGGCCTTTGTCACCCACCCCAAATGCACAGTCTCCACAGAAGCTCTTAGGCAATCACTCTGCATATTTTAAATTCTGGATTTGGGGGGAAGGATGCCAAATTGATATGGATTTCCCTGCAGGGACAGTGCAGACTGTCACCATTATCTTATGGAAAAGCCACTGTGTGTGAAGTGAAGGGCACAGACGAAGGGAGACAGCCAATGGGAGCACCTCACTGAGAGAGCCAGACCGACGCAGTCCCAATGCACTGGACCTCTGCAGATACCCTGGCATTTGCAATATCTCCTTGTAGATTTGAGGACATCAATGAGGAAGGCCATCCCTTTCACTCACTTTGCTGGAGCAAACACTTCCTTCCTTCCTGGATAGGATTATTCAAAGGTAACTGTGTGGCCACACAGCCTAGACTTTGGTCTTCTCATGGGTTTTCCAGGAGGAGGCATGATTTAGCTTCTAGTTTCTGAATCTGTTCAAGTGAGTTAAAAGGAGTTACCTAGCTACCTCTCAGAGGTATTATGAAATGTAGTAAGTTCTTAGATGCAGAATGCTCTGAAGATATAGAGTGCTACACAAAGGCAGGAATATGGCTCCACTGAAGTCAATGGCAAAGCTCAAAAGCTGAATGAAAGCATGATCAACCCTAAATGCCGAGTTATTTTACTATTTACAATGTCAGGCATGGCTTTTTTGTAAATGCTTTGGTTAATTCTTACTAAGTCCCTACCAGCCAATGTTACATGCATTAATAACAATATTTTGCACTTACATAACACCTCTAATCAAGTGGGCTCAAAGCATTTTTCAAATATTAGTTAATTCACACACATTCACACACACACACCCCACAAGACACTTAGAGCTACATTTTAAAATGTGGGTTCTTAAAGTGAGTATCTACATAGTTTTTCTTTAAGACACCAATATGTTTATTTAGGTATCCAAATATGGACTTCACTGCCTAACTTCAGACATCCAAGTTTGAAAATGTGACCCTTGGGGCCCAATCCTGTGATGTGTTGATTGCCAGAGGCAAAGCCACCCAGACCCAGAGTTAGGCACCTAAATACCTTTGAAGATCTTGGTCTGAGTGCCTCACTTTATTCATCTGTAAAATGGTGAGTGAGTGTGGCACTTCAGTCTTGTCCCCATAATTCCACTGGGTTTGTAGCATTTGTATGTGTTACAGAATTATGTAAGGTCAACGTTTGATTCCACTGAGGTCAATGAGAAAACTCCCTTTGGCTTCAAGAGGACTATAGTTACTGCCCTCCACAATTTAAAACTGCTTTCCTGTTTTGACTCTGTTTCCTTTTGCCAAGGTACGTGACCTAGAATTTTCATCATCTGCCAGAGGTTGCGTGGGGATTGGATCACAGCGCATGGGCATGGGCATTCATCTAACCAACTAGAGCACTTTCCTGCAACAACCACTCATTTGTCTGGGAATAAACAAATGAAGAAACAATCCATTATAAAAAGTTTACAGTTTAATTTCTTTAGTAAATGGTATATTTATAATCCAAGATTTTACATTCAGTTTTGAAGGGAAGAAATTACAAGCTGCCATCTTTACTGCTTAAGTAAATATATATCGGATCACTTGTATGCCAGGTCTCGTGCTACCCTGATGTAACCACTGCAAAGACAAATGTATAGCCTGGTGGGCTAATTGGCAGACACCCACTCCTCACTAGATCTAGAACTTGTTTACCAGCATGACTGTATTTGTTTAGCTTTATGTCTACAGAGGAAAACACATTTTCACCAGAAGTTTATACCCCTACCAGAGAGAAAGAGATAAGTTTTGAAATTCTGAACGTTTTTGCCATAGAATAGATTTCAGCAGAGCTAGTACATTTTACTGGGTTTGTGGTGCGTGTGTGTTTGTGTGCATGTGTGCATTAATCAAAGCACAAACATTTGTAGCAAATAAAAAGAAAAAGAAAGAAAGAAATACATTGTTTAAGTAAGAACCTGGGAAATTTTGGCCCAAAAGGAAAATTTGGTCAAAAAGCCATATTTTAGCCAAAACATGTTTTGACTTAAAAAACCAAAACCAACCAAACAAAAAGACCTCACCAGCTCCACTCTTGAGTTTAGTATTTTTGACATCTTAGGTGAAATTCAGCACTGTGCGGAGCACTGGCAGAAGCTCTATAGGGTTTAAGTAGTGCACAGGCCTTATGTAGTCGTCTGCACAGGATGAGTGTATTGCAGGGAGAAAAGCCATAGCATTGGTTCATGCTGCTGCTGGGTACCTCCAGTTGGTGAAACACAATGGACAGGGATCAATCAATATAATATTTCAGAGGAAATACGGATTGGTAGTGAAGTTCAGTGCTGACAATGAAAGTGTTCAGTTTGGTCTGCTGTTGTAATAGTTTTAAAAGAAAGATACGCTTTGTTCAGAGACAGCCCCTGCTATAGTATGCAGTACTAGATTATTGCTAAATTACAGGCCTACTCAAGCTTGAATAACTGAAAACGATACAGTGCTTACTGCACAGTTAGTCAAGTTATTCAATTACACTGCTTCATTTCTGCTGAATTTTCATCTCTTAGTGTTTCTGCCAATCAGCAAGAAAGCTATTTATCAGGATCATGTGTGTTATTTTAGGCAAATTGTAAACTCACATGGCTGCTTCCTTGATTAGTGGGCAACACAAATGAAAACACTGTACAAAAATAGATTTGGATTCATTGTAATATCTAAACCCAACCAACAGAAACTCTGGTCAGATTTATGAGGTCAGCCTACTTCTGGGTCACTGGATTTCTAACGACAGAATGTTCATTTCGTCCAGTGGAACAAGCTTAATTAGATTGTAAGATCCTTGGGGCAGGGTGGCTGTTTCTTACTTGTTTTGTCTAAATAATAATCCACTGTGTGCTGGTAACATACAGCCTCTTATCCTCTCATCCTTCCCTGCCCTCTGTCCCCTCCAAACTGCTGTAGAATATAGCCAGCAAAGCGTATTTGGACACCTTTGTCTAACTCGTAAACTAGTAAAACACACAGCAGATGTCAGTGCATTACACATCTTTGGTAAGAAATAATTATTATAAATGAGAGAGCTAAACAAAGCACATAAGCAGAATAATACTCTGAGACTCTCTGAAAACTTGCCCTGCTCTGTTTTACTTATTTTATTAACTTCTAATATTAGGAATTTTACATTTCTCTTTGCAGCTTTTACAACTTCTCTTTGTGGAATCATTCTTCAGTACATATTTAAATCTCTTACCCAAGCACTGGAGTATACTCTTACCAGCCCGAAGGAAGGGGCAGAGGGGAGAGCTACAACTTGGTAATTAAAAGTTTGTCACTGAGTGGAATAAACCAGAGTATAGTGCTGCTATTTGTTTTATTCTGTAACTAGAGATTCTTGCTTTACGCTGGGGAAGCCAATCTAAGGAAAATATTTTCCACAGCTGGGTCCTTCAGAGTGAAGTTATGCATAGCCTAAATTGCCTAGGACCTGATCCTGCTCCCATTGAAGTTTTGCCATTGACTTCAGTTGAGCAGGAGCAGGCCCATGGAGAGAACAGAGACCCAATTAAAAGCATCCCGTTTCCCCCAGAACAGAGAGCCCTGCAAAAATAAACAGCCTCTCTATCCCTCAGTGATCTGCACAGATAAAACAGTGTGCATATCCAGGGACCCTTGTGAGATAAGCCACATTCTCAGGAAGCCCAGGACATACACCTCAGTCCAGGGGGCTTCCTTACTTTGTACACCCAGTTTCCCCACATGACACAGATCATTGTCTGGAAATGAAAAGACATAGCTACAAAAATTATCCAACATTCAACTGCCTCTCAGGAAACTGCAGAGGGACTTTTTTTTTTTTTTTTTTTTGAGATGCAAAGCAGAGTGTTTATCTTTCTTATCTCAGAAAGGAAACCTATGGGAAACTGTATGCCATATTCTCCCCTGGTCTCCTGTCATATAATTATAATGCATTACATAAAGCAGCCAGCTTTTGGAAAATCAGTAGGTCTAATGAGAGGACAATCCCTTATTAGAAGGTGCTTTGGTTTCCTTTCCAAATGTTGCAAGCCTCATTTGAGTATTCCTTGGTGTAAACAATACATGAGCTAAATGTTTGGATTAGGAAAATACAATGCACCTTAAGTGTCCCATGGCATTAGGGGAATAATTGTTGCATAAGGAAAATCTCTTTTTCCCCAAGTAAGGAACCCAGGCCAGATTTTTCAGACTTCAAAGAAAGAACCCAGTAGGGCCTTTCCCACTGCCAAATTGCTTAAGTGAAAAAATAAAACAAAACAAAAAACCGAAAGAGCGATTGTAATTTTCCCATTAAATGCTTGGGATAAACTCAATATATATATATAGTTTTAGCATTGATGCTATTAATTTCTAGAGTGGAAGACAAGTCACTAGAATCTCAAATGATCCAAGCAGTTATTTTGGAAGAAAACGCAATACAACACTTTTTCAAAATAATACACAGCTCTTCTTCCTATATGGAAATTCTGATATTTTACAGGAATTGTTAACAGCTGCTAAACTGTAGATTTTATATATTATCAAGGTAAGTACACATTATACCAATGTGGCATCTAACATTGATGATCTGTGTGTGTGTTACATTTGGCCAACCTTCCCTTGAAGGTTTCCTACATAAGAAAGGCCATCCTGTGTCAGACCAATGGTCCAGTATCCTGTCTTCTGACAGTGCCCAATGTCAGGTGCTCCAGAGGGAATGAACAGAACAGAATACCATCAAATGATCCATCCCATGTTGCCAATTCCCAGATTCTCACAAACAGAGGCTAGGGACACCATCCTTGCCCATCGTGGCTAATAGCCATTGATGGACTGATCCTCCATGAACGTATCTAGTTCTTTTTTGAACTTTGTTATTGTCTTGGTCTTCACAACATCCTCTGGCAAAGAGTTCCACAGGTTGACTGTGCCTTGTGTGAAATAATACTTCCTTTTGTTTGTTTTAAACCAGCTGCCTATTAATTTCATTTGGTTACCCCGAGTTCTTGTGTTATGAGAAAGAGAAAATAACAGCTCCTTATTTACTTTCTCCACACCAGTCATGATTTTAGAGACCTCTATCATATCCCACTCATAGTCATCTCTTTTCCAAGATGAAAAGTCTCAGTCTTATTAATCTCTCCTCATATGGAAGCTGTTCCATACCCCTAATCATTTTTGTTGCCCTTTTCTGAAACTTTTCCAATTCTAGTATAGCTTTTTTGAAATGGGGTGACCAGATCTGCATGCAGTATTCAAGATGTGGGTGTATCATGGATTTATATAGTGACAATATGATATTTTCTGTTTTATTATCTATCTCTTTCCTAATGATTCACAACATTCTGTTAGATTTTTTTGACTGCTGCACCACATTCAGAGAACTATCCACAATGATTCCAAGATCTCTTTCTTGAGTGGTAACAGCTAATTTAGACCCCAGGTATAGTCGGGATTATGTTTTCCAATGTGCATTACTTTGCATTTATCAACATTGAAAAAACAAACAAAAACCCCACACAACGCTCACAGTGGTTCTGTAAGTTGGATGGTGTAAAGACCAGCAGTGACCACATTTTACTGAACAATTAGAAGAAATAATTAGAGAAGCCATGATGGAAAATTTCTTTAATGGACATAGAGGTTATTGAAGATCCCAGGGTTTGCTATACTCTTAAGGTATGGAGGAGTGTGCTAAAGCCACTGTCTAATGTCAGAATATTTGGGGGAAATTTTCAAGAGCTCAGGGCCAGAGTTACATGTGTTCAGCATTCAGAGTTTTAAAAATGCTGAGCATCCAGTAGATCCCATTGTAACATGTAGTGACAGATCTCCAAAAGTGCTTAACATCCAATGAACTACTAAGTATTTCAGTGGCATCAGTGGGGAGCCCTATGTGTATACAGAAGAAACTTTTGATTTTTTACAATTCTAACATTTGTATTTATTGTGGTTGGAGAATTATCCAAAAGCAAATACTTATTTGACATATTTTGAAATGCTTGTTGGAAACACAGCACTAAGGGCTGGTCTACACTAAAGTTGTAAGTTGATCTAAGTTACACTACTTGAGGTACATCACTTACGTAACGGAAGTAGCATAACTTAGTGTTTCTACACCACTCTAAGTCAATCTGTGTCAATGGGAGACGCTCTCCCACTGACTTACCTTATGCTTCTCAGGGAGCTGGAGTACGGAAGTCAATGGGAGAGGCGCTCTGCCACCGACTTAGCAGGTCTTCACCAGACCTGCTAAATTGACAATGCTGCTTCAATTGCAACGGTGCAAATTTAGCAATAAGTATCGACATGCCCTGAGTTACTATCCTATGTGCTATACTGCCATTGCACATTACTGATTTTATTATGGCATTCACTACCCACCAGCACTTTGCTCAAACACTGTCTCACAGCCTTGGTCTATTAAAATTTAAATCACCCTAGCTACATTCTTCGGGGATGTGAAAAATTCAGACCCATCAGTGCACTAGTTAAACTAACCTAATCCTGTTGTAGAAGGTTGACAGAGGAATTCTTCCATTGACCTAATTACTACCACCACTTGGGGAGCTGGATTAGTTACATCAGTGGAAAGATTTATTTGGTAGGAAGTGTCTACACGATGGTGCTAAAGTGGTATAGCATTAGCACTGCAGCTGTGCTGTCGTAGCACCTGAAGTATAGACATAAGTATATTCTTTCCTGGGTGCTGGCTGGTGAGTCTTGCCCACATGCTCAGGGTTTAACTGATCACCATATTTGGGGTCAGGAAGGAATTTTCCTCCAGGGAAGATTGGCAGAGGCCCTGGAGGTTTTTCGCTTTCCTCTGCAGTGTGGGGCATGGGTCACTTGCTGGAGGATTCTCTGCACCTTGAGGTCTTTAAATCATGATTTGAGGCCTTCAGTAACTTAGACATAGGTTAGGAGTTTGTTACAGGAGTGGGTGGATGAGATTCTGTGGCCTGCATTGTGCAGGAGGTCAGACTAGATGATCATAATGGTCCCTTCTGACCTTAAAGTCTATGAGTCTATGAGACATGCCTTTAGATCTCATATGTCTGGCAATCCTGTTTCCTACTTGATAAGAAAGCTATAACGTGTGTGTGTGTGCATGCATCTGTGTGTGTGTGATGTGTGTACAACATAACTCTGGAAACGGTATATGTTTTTGGAAGAAGTGATTGCAAAAAAAAATCTTTGTTCTAAAGTTAACACGTACGACAAGATGAAATAATATTACAGCACAGTTCAATTTGGTGCATGGAGGGAAGACTTTCTAAGATTCAGAGAAAGCTCTCTCTAGCTTCCCACTTCTTTAGGCTGGACATTTTCAAAACCCAAGAGAATTCCCCTCATCAATTCAATATGAATCAGAAAGCAGCAGATAGGGCATATCACATAGGGGTTTCCTAATACTCTACAAAAAGCTCTCACTGAGATTTTAAAGAAAGTAATACCACTAAGGCAATCTGAAATCAGATCCTTTGTAAAAAGCAACAATATCACTTCTGTCAGCTTAAATTGTTTTAACTTGATCAAGTTGCCATTCAATCACCATAACAGAAGATATGTCTACATTGCAGTCAGGCTTGTGATTGCAACATGTGTGGATACACCTAAGCTAGCTTTAACCTAGTTAGCTTCTATATTGATAGCAGTGAATCTGCAGCAGGAAGGACTGTGGGCTAGTAATAAACGAGGGTCCCTGGCAGGTTTGTGCAGTCCGCACGGAAGCCCACACTGCTGCAACTTCATGGCTAATGGTATGCAAGCTAGCTAGATTAAAGCTAGCTCATGTATGTCTATGCATGTTGCAATCACACACTTTGACTGCAATGGAGACATACCCACAAATGGTATCACTGTTGCTCCTATGCTTGTGTATCATATGGCAGGGAAGCATTTTATATGGCAATCAAAATATGGAAAATAGAACAAGCATCTCTACCAAAACCAAACACTTCATCATAAACCTGCTGTCTTCATCATATGGTAAATAGTATGAATGGTCACAAACTAACTATTATTTGTATTGAAGTGAATAGGAGCCCCAGTTATCGACCATTGTTCTAGGTCAGGGGTCAGCAACCTTTCAGAAGTGGTGTGCCGAATCTTCATTTATTCACTCTAATTTAAGGTTCCGTGTGCCAGTAATACATTTTAACATTTTAGAAGGTCTCTTTCTATAAGTCTATAATATATAACTAAACTATTGTTGTATGTAAAGTAAATAAGGTTTTTAAAATGTTTAAGAAGCTTCATTTAAAATTAAATTAAAATGCAGAGCCCCCCGCACTGGTGGCCAGGACCCAGGCAGTGTGAATGCCGCTGAAAATCAGCTCGCATGCCGCCTTCGGCACCAGTGCCATAGGTTGCCTACCCCTGTTCTAGGTGCTCTACAAACACAGAACCAAAGAACAGTTCCTGCCCTAAAGAGGTTACAACCTAAGTACAAGGCTAAATTTGTACCAATTTAAAATCTGTACTATAAAATGGGATTTTCAAAAGCATTCAGTGCTAGCTTAACTCCTATTGATTCCTGTAGGAGCAGAATTGGGCCAGTGCCGAGTTCGGAAAATTCTATCCATAACATGTCTATTGGGGACTGCTTTTCAGTATCAGAGCTCATGTGTGCAGTAAAGAGACGCTGAACTAACAGATCAGTTTAAAAGGTCATAGAGATACCTGATGAAGAGCATAGATTGAGCATGACAAAGGGAACACACACACTAAAATAAACCAAACATGGAATTAAAGCAGATTCCTAATATTCTCAAACAAAACCCTGTTGAAAATCAAAGAACTATTAAGATTCTGCAGTTGGACTGTAGCTCACCTGATGTTATTTTACTATATTTACCTGCATGTGTAAAACATGTGTGCTTGACTTCTTGAGAGCTGCAACATTTGTACAGTCCCACATTCCAAATCCCTTGTGGACTCCTGGGGTGAAATCTTGGCTCCACTGAAGTCGATGGGAGTTTTGCCATTGACTTAAATAAAACTAGAATTTCACCTCCAGTTAAAGAAGGTCATCCAGGGAACTATGATCACAAGGGACTGATTATGCCTCCAAAAAACCCAAGGAAAAATTATTTCACTTAGACGTTGTAATAAGACTTAAGTCACTAGAAACACAAGTTCCACAGAAAGGCAATAGGAATTCTTCTCCTAAGTCACGTAGGTGTTTTAGAAAATCCTTTACTTAGTTTTTTCTCTTGAAAAATGACACAATATGACAATAGCAAATAGAGAATAAGGTCTCCTGGATCCACTTATTTGTGTAAATTATTCCAAGAAGCAGAGGGATAGCAACTGTTTCCCCATGTTGAAAACAAAAAGTTTATCATCTCTCTAAATTTAAAAAGTCTCTGTAAAGGAGGCTGTCAAAATATACCAAAAAAGAAGAGTTTCTCTGACATGCTCATTAGGGTGAGAAAGAATATTTGTGTAGCTTTATAAAATTTTAAACCTGTGGTTGGTTTTGAGTTTCCTTGCACACTGGATCCAGGTGCCCTCTCCTGCTCTGGTGTTTCCTAGAGAGACCCAATTATCATCACCTAATTAATGCTGGAGAAAAGAAAGATCTCCTGTCAGATAGAAGTCTTTGAAAAATTCAGTATGGATCCTCAAAGATATGAATGCAATATTTACAACCTATTGTATTGATTCACACATCAGAAAGCTTTGAATTTATAAAGCCAAATACAGTGTCAAATTATTAAAACCATTTATCACTGAAAATATTCTGGGGTTTCAAATCAAGAATAAGATTGTGTTAGTAGAGAACCTAATCATAATGAAGCACAGGTATTTTTCCATATATGTAGGTGTAACATATACAAAATATACAGCTAATTTTAGTATTAACGTTGACACTGAGTTCCTGTGTATTTAAAACTCAGTGATAATCACACAATATGGAGGTAGCTAAAAAAAATTAAGCACAATCACAAACAGTACTTCAGAGTAAAAGTTTGCAGTCCCTACAGTTTTCCTTTTCGTAAACCAAACCAAACTCCCCACCACCAGTTTTCTCTGCTCTAATCTATTTAGTGCTTTCAAAACAATGTTCTTGATTTTTTTCACAAATGTCTCCGACACATTAATAACGTATGATTGCAATATAACTCCTTCAATATAACAGACTGATAGGATTCATTACTTACACCTTTTGGAGTTAACACGTAATCTCTAAAGCATCCCTCACAGTTCCAATGCCCCTACTAAAACGCCTCCATAATTCATTAGTTTAATATAATTTGTACCTTTTGAACAGTCTCTCAGTAGAAACAGCGGTGCTGAACAGAGGTACAATAATTTTATTGATATCCACTTGAACATATTAGTAATTATCAATAACTGACGAATTATGAGTGTAAAACTAGCATCTGAGCTTGTCACCAGTATGAGTTGAGAATGCCTGTCCCCTCATATGACTAGGCCCTAATGGCAGATCCAAAGCCCAATGAAGCCATTGACTTCAACAGGTTTTTGATTAGTCCTTCAATGACCATTTTCACAAACCTACAAGATCTCACAATACTGGGAGCATTCACAGATGGACAGCATTGTGTTTTTACCAGATATCCTGTTCTGCATCCCTGATGCAGACAATATTAGAACAGAAGTCACTGGGAATTTTGGATGTACATAGAATGCAAGTTCTAGTCTGAAGAATGTGAACCACGTATTCAAGAGAGAAACTGAAAGCACCAGATTCTAGTTTAGTTGGTGAAACTAGAAAATTGGTTTTCTTCTAACGTAGTCCCAACAACTCCACAGACATGCCACATTGATTTGATTTCTTTACAGGCAGTTTACAAGCAATTTTCTTTTCCTCTGCTTTAAAATGACTGGTCAAAGGTTTTGAATGTAAACTCACAGCCCTCTTCCAATCTGACATAGAATAACCACAAAGAAATGGAGGGCTGGTGGAACCAGAGGGCAGTTTCTGCTACCTAGAACAAAACTTCTTATTGATTTTCTAACTTCATTTGTTTTAGTACAATGTTCTGCTTCCTATTTTTCTTCTTCTTTCCTTTTAGTGTCTCTCTCTCCTTCTGACCTTTTCTATGTTCTTGATCAGCTCAAGTCTGCCTGTCTCCCTCAGTCCATTTGTTGTATTTTTAATACTTCCATCACCGCAGTATCTAGCTGCCTCTGTGTAAGTCTCTGTCCTTCAACCACAGTGTTTAACAATGAAAATCAATACTCTCCCTTTCTAAGTGTCTCTGCCTCTCTTCTCCCCTCCCTAAGAGCTTCACCACCACTGAGTCTATCTTTTAGTCCTACCTCCTTCTTCCCTCATTGCTGTCTTAAACCGATTCCTTTTTCTGAAATCACACTCTCTCTGTGCATTTGTCTGCCCTTGGAGAAGGTAAAGGCCTCCTGTTCCTCTCTGAAGCAAAGTTAGTGGGCCAGACACACAGACCCTCAGTGGAGTAAGCCCCTGTCTGTGCCAGTATAAATTCCCTCCATCTATCCTACACCTCCACCAGCAATCGTGCTCTAACCTCCCTCAGCCTGAACTGCCAAACATCTCTCTTTCTCCCCTCCTTCTATCCCTTCCAGGAGTGAAAGTAGCACAGAGGACTTACCGGTATGGGGGCCCATCTCTGGGCCCCTAGAATGGGTGTGTCCTTGGGCAGAATGGGAGGGTCCTCAGATGGAAGGGGTGGGGTTGGGGATCAGTCTCCCCCAACCAGCCCATCCATGCTGCCTGGTCTGCACTGCCCAGGGCTCCGGGGAAATTTAAAGGGCCCGGGGCTCCAGATTCTGCTGCAGTAGTGGAAGCTGGGAGCCCCGGGCCCTTTTAAATTGTCGGGCCCCGGGGCAGCTGCCCCTTTAACCTCCCCACCACCACTGTTGGTGGCCCTGCCAGTAGGGTCCCTACCGGCAGGGCCACTGATAGGGGGGTGGGCAAAAGGAGCAGCAAAATTAAAGCACTGCCATGGCAGTGCTTTAATGTTGGCTGCGTATGGGCTGGTATCAGCAGCCACTTCTTATCGATACGCTGTACTGGCCCATACCAGCCCACTTTCACCCCTGCTCCCTTCCCTCAATCATCCTCCCTCCCCATGGAAAAGTGTGAAAACAGTTTTAAAAAGTGAGTAATTTTGTTTGCTCTAGTTTTTTAAAGACCTTTCTCGCCTTTTTTATTACAGGGTGGAGAGGAAAGGAAGTGTGATTAAAAGAGAGAGACTGGGATTATTTCCCAGAGGCCCCAGGTTTGATCCTGCCCACCAACCACTGGTGTCTGTCGGTGTTACACTACCATAATACAAACAAACAACAGAATTTGGCTAAGACATTAGGGTTCACATCTGTGCTCTTATGAAAAATGCTGGGACATCTTTAAGGACCAAAAGTGATCAGTGCATGGGTTTCATATCCTAACAATGGCCAAAATTTTCAAACCTGGGTGCCTAAACTCCAAAAATGTGTAATTAGGCATCCAGGTCTGGCAAAGTTTGGACAAAATGCTCAGGCATTGGTTCAACACAGACTTGGGACAGAGAGCCACACTGTGAATCACTAACAACCTTCAACACCTATTGTAGGTGTTGTTTTGAGATCTCTCACCCAAGTACTTACCATGCTGGGCTAAAGACCCTCAGAGTTATATTGTCTGGAGCTTTTATACTCCTGGTAGGGTCCCCCTTGGTAAGCAAGTCTGAGGTGAGGCTCCTGACTAACCAGGATCTAAACTTCAAAAGATCCCAACGGTGGATCGGGTGAATATAGAGGACCTTCTAGTACTCTGCGGCTGTGAAGGCAGATGAGGGCTGCAGCAGAAGAGAGATTCCTGGTTGTCTTGGATCTCCTTGCCACTGGGTAAGAGTTTTCCTCCTGTCAAGGTTGTTACATCCTGTGCACCAGTTTCTCCACATTAAAAGATTTCATGTGCAGGCCTCTGCCAAAGGGTTCACACCCACACAAAGTCCTATGACAAGGGAAAGGTGGCGGGGAAGACAGGAGCAGTGATCTCTGGGAGTCTTTAGTCACAAATCTGCACACAGGCAGCAGCTGTGTGATGGTTGTCTTATGCTTGGTTGAAACAGAAGTATATTTTGGCAGCAACGGCTGTGACTGAGCAGGTCTTTTCAGGATCCCCTCTGCTCACTCCAAATGGGGAAGGGGCTAGAAAAGGTGCCCCAAACATAGGCTGTCTCACACTCTTCCGACTGGATGGCTGTATCCAGTGGGATCACTCAACTCCGCAGCCAAAATAAGAGCTATCAGATAATGAATTTCACCACCTAGAATGTCTGCACCCTTATTGACTCTCAGCACAGTGAATGCCCAGAAAGAAGAACTGCCATAATTACCAGAGAACTGGCAAGACTCAGTATTGACACTGTAACTCTTAGTGAGACTCGGTGGGCTGATGAGGGCCAATTAAAAGAGGATGGAGGTAGCTACATCTTCTTTTGGAAAGGAAAGCCACCTGAAGAGAGACACATTCATAGGGATTGGCTTTGCCATCAAAAAAAAGATTGCCAGTACAACTTTTGGAGCTTCCCGTGGGGATCAACGAGTGTCTCATGACTCTTTGCCTCAAGCTTAGACACAACCAATATGCCACGATCATCAGCACATATGCCCCAACACTTGATGAGGAAGACAATAAGGAGCAGTTTTATAGAACTCTCAGTGCAGTCCTCACAACCACACCTAAGGCAGACAAACTCATCCTCCTGGGGAATTTTAGTGCCAGAGTCGGAGGGGATTCCCAACTCTTGAGAGGCACAATAGGCAAAGAAGGGGTGGGAAATGTAAACCCCAATGGTATTCTACTCCTCAGCAAATGCATGAAGCATGACCTGCTTATCACAAATACCATCTTTAGGCAGAGTATCAAATTTAAGACCACCTGGAAACATCCTCAGTCCAAACACTGGCACCTCTTTAACTATGTTATAGTCAGAGCCCGAGACTATACTGATGTCCATATAACACAAGCTATAACATGATCACAGTTGGACAGTAAGACCAGTCATGTACTTGCAGCTCACTCCACCACATCGCAAACACCCAAATACTAAGTGAAAGTGGTACAACATCAAAGCACTTCAAGACCAAGCCAACTGCGAGATGTTCCAGCAACATCTGTTGGAGAAAATCTCTAGCCTGCTTGAAAAATTCATTGACATTCAAGAGCACTGGGATCACGTAATAACACCATTCACAATGCATGTGCTGAAACCATAGATATTCCACTCAGCGGCACCACAACTGGTTTGATGAAAACAGTAAGGAAATCCTAGCATTAATTCAACAGAAAAGAAATGCATTTTGTAATTGGCAAAATGATTCCTCTAACAAACAAAAACATGAGGCCTATCACCTGCTTAAAGCCAAAGTCCAAAGGTGGCTACATGACATCAAAAACAAGTGGTGGCAAGAGAAGGTCTCTTCTGAAAGGAGCATCTTGAGAGTCTACTGAACTGTGAATCCCTGATCTCTGAAGACACCATTGAGTTTATTCCACAACTCTCAGGAATGGAACACCTTGCTGATCCCCCATTTTCTGAGGAAGTCTGGCATGCCATCACTCAGACAAAAACATCACAAGGCACCAAGCTCAGAGGGCATCCCAGCTGAGGTTTTTAAAGCTGGTGGAACAATGCTCCAGCACAAACTTTGCCAACTCCTCAACAAAATCTGGACCTGTGAAGAAATTACGCCTGACTTTAAGAACACCAATATTTTTTCAATGTTCAAGAAAAGGGAGAAATCTTTGTGCGGGAACTACAGAGGTATTGCTCTCCTTTCCATTCCAGGAAAGATTCTTGCCCAGATCCTACTGAACTGCCTCTTCCTGCTTCCCAAGGAACTCCTCCTCAAATCACAGTGTGGCTTCAGGCCATCCCAAGGCACAACTGACATGATCTTTGTGGCACAACAGATTCAGGAGAAGTGCAGAGAGCAACACTAAGAACTGTTCATGGCATTCATTGACCTAACCAAGGCCTTTTACTCTATCAACCGTGATGTCCTATGGAAGGTCCTGTGTAGGTCTGGCTGTCCACAGAAATTCATTTCCATCATCAGACTACTCCATGATGGGATGACTGCCACCATTTTGTGCAATGGCTCAGAGACCAAACCATTCACATCGGTGTCAAGCAAGGCTGTGTCACTTCTCCAACACTCTTCTCCATTTAACTTGCTATGAGTCTGATTCTCATTTGCAACCACCTTCCTGACAGAATTGGGATTGAGTATCGTATGGATGGCCAACTCCTAAGTCTTCGACGTCTCCAAACAAAATCTAAGATCACTAGAATTGGCATCACTTACCTTCAGTATGCAGATGATTGTGTCATTCTTGCACACACAGAGGCCGACTTGCAAAGCACCCTAAATCTTTTTGCAGATGCCTATCACAGCCGGGTTCTTTTTCTCAACATTGGGGAAATCAAGGTACTCTACTAGCCCTCACCTGCACAAACTACTTTTTCTACTCCACAAATTACCATCAGCACAGAAACCCTGGAAAACGTGGACCATTTTCTGTACCTTGGCAGCCACCTCCCTCAAACAGCCAGCATCGACACAGAAATTATATACAGGATCCGCTGTGCCAGCACATCTTTTGGAAGACTACTCAAATGAGTCTTCAGTGATAGGGATCTACAAACAGGCACCAAGATCTTGGTTTACAAGGCAGTTGTCATCCCCACTCTTCTCTATGGGTGTAAGACCTGGGTAACCTACAGATGACATCGCAAGTGGCTGGAGTGGTTCCAGCAGTGCTGCCTCAGGATGATTCTCAGGATCAGCTGGGAAGACTAATGCACTAACATCAACATTCTCTCTCCAGCCAACATCAGCAGTACAGAAGTGCAGGTCATGAAATACCAACTCTGCTGGGCTGGCCACTGTGTATGTATGCCTGACACTTGCCTCTCAAAGCAAGTACTCTTCTCTTAGTTAAGTCAGGGAAGAAGGGCTTGTGGAGGGCAGCGGAAGCATTTCAAAGATGTACTGTAAGTACATCTTAAAAAGGGAGGCATCAGCCCAACAAACTGGGAGGACTTGGCACAGAACAGAACACAGTGGCACCACACCACATACCAAGTCACAGCTCACTCTGAGGAGAACAGATGTGCTCATGAGACAGAGAAGCAACAAAGGAGGAAAGAAAGGGCACAACACTCCAGTCAACAACTATGTCTCCTCCAAGATTACACCTGTCACTTCTGTGGGAAAATCTGCAGGGCAAGAATTGGACTCCTCAGCCACATAAAAACTCAGCAATGAACCCCCTTGGCAGACATCATCCTCACATTGAGGGATAGCCGAAGAAGACAACTTACCATGTTGACCCTGATGGCTTGAGTATTTGATGGGATTAGGACTCATAAGATCCACTGTGATGAACTCCCATTGGTGAAAATGTCCAGCACTTAATAAGAGGCATTAGTGCCTGGCAGGATTGAGCTGATAATCAAGGAAATGATTAAACAAGAACAATTTCTACATGAATATTTTATGCTATGATGATTCATTGTTGCAAATATTACATATGTGATAACCCAATCTTTATGAATAAGCCATGTCATTTAAAAGAGTTGCCATACAAAAAAATCAACTTCTCTTGCTTTTCCTATTGCAGTGCTGTCAGTGGGTCAGATTCACTGCTTGGGTTTCGTCAGTGGAAGGTCAGGAAACCCTGGTGATAAATTCTAACTGGAGTGGGGGCACAACAATGCACACAACCCACTAGGGTTGGTAGTTTTGGTTGGATGTATTCCTGGAGGTTTCATCATATGGCATAATTTTAATTAAATATTAATCTTTCATTCCCGGAGACTCCAGGACAATCCTGAAGGATTGACAACCCTTCCACAGGCATAGTTTGACTTCTATATGTGGAGCGGGGGGTGGGCAGCTCCAGTTAGGCCAATGTGGTTGCATATGGGAAGCCAATTCCATGCCTGTCCAAGGGTCGTAGTTTGGGGGGGGCCAACTCCCCCTCTGCTCCCCCCAAAGTATGCCCATGGCTACAACCCAAACCCCTTGATCTGCTGGAGAGCTCAGAACCAGCCTGCACAGCCTATAAAGGTGGCAAGGCCATCCAAGGAAGGGACTGAGTCCAGAGATACACTGATTTATTTGATCTACCAGCAGGCTTCATATGGAGTCTTGGCCAGAGTTTAAAAATATTCTCCCATTGTGTAGGATTGTGGTGAGTGGTGTTACCACCTGTCCTCCTCCTGAGATGAATTTATGCTTGGGCACAACTACCCCCTAGGACGCAAGGCTAAATCAAACCCACCATTTTTCCTTTGAGTTATATGTGAATTTATTTTGTTATTTCCTAACTTGTTTTACTTAGCTCCAAGAGCAATGGCCTGAGATCAGCCCATTAATTCAACTACAGTCTTCTGTTGATCTGGATTTTTAAAAGAGAGGTTGATTCAGCTGTTTTCAAAGTATCTTCACATGTTTCACAGGTAGCATGGGCTTTATACTATAACCATTATTCCTAAGAATAATCCTGATTCATATGATTAGTCTATGGCATTACTCGGTGGAGTCAGGATTACTCACATGAGTACGGGTTAAAGCATTGGATATCTTGTCTGCAAGACTGGAAATAAGTCTGGAAATAGTCTTTTTATGGTAATATTAATCTGCAAGTAGAGATGTTTGTTATTTTATTTAAACACAAAAGTCCAGTTCAGCCTAGTCTACTGTTTACTTCCAATATATTTTTAAACCTATGTAAAGGGAAACATTGGCCCTGCTCTATCTCATCATGCCTATGTTTTATGGTACAATAATACTTTCTTTTCAAGGCCTCACACAAGTAATGATATAAAGCTGTGCTTTATTTGTGCTAAGGAATGCAGCATTAAAACCAGGCTTCTCAGCAGGACATCTCCAGGGGACCCAAAGTAAAGCATTGTGCAAAGTGCTTCCTGTAGGCTGCTGCTTCTCCTGGGAGGGGATTAAGATTAGGGTCCTAATTCCATTGAATGTCCTGTTTTTCTTAGCTGTCCACAGAATTGGTCTCCTGCAAGGGACCATCATCTAATTATTTAAAACAATCTTACCATTTATTTAACCACGTTATGTTATGAAATACAGATATGATGGCATGTTTTCACACCACATAGTTGAACTGTCCTTCCCCGCAGTGCCATCAGGATGGCACTGTGAGCAGTATGTTTAATGTAGGCATTTTGCCAGCAAATATGTTTCCCTTCACAGATCCCTCATACTAGCTTGTCGGAAAAGAGTGAACATATTCTACAGATTTAATAACAAACACTATAGCCTTACAAATGGCAACATTTGGTGCTGCCTTTAATATTTATATTTTTGATCCCCCAAAAGAAAAAAATACATAGAATGTAAAAAACAATGTGCTAATTTCACTTATCTTAGGCACTGGAACCAAGGAGTCTGCCACTAATGAGTGTGTTACAAACTATTCCTAAACAAAATATGTATCACAGTATTTTAGTACATAATTGTACATAGCTTTAAATGCCAGTATTTTCACAATGTAATTTATATCAGCTCCCAGCTTCCAGCTATTATGACATCATAGGATGAGTTCAAAGTAATTTAGTTTTCTGCTGTTTAAAAACAGTTTGGAGATAAAAGAAAGTTTCAGCTTTTAAAAAATGAGAAGATGAAACTATTAAGTGTAGCAATTGCCAAATGGTTCTATTAAAGGAAAATGCCAATCAAAAAATCACAACAGATTATAGTGGAACCATATTAATAGCAATGACTAGCCCTCTAATGCTTAAGCAGTAAATGCCTTGAAACTCCCTTTCATATTCCATTTCTAGCTAAATCATGTAACCTGGGAAATGGAAAAAATGTACAGCACTGTACAGAAAATCTCAAAAATGTAGTTATTCCTTTACAACTCATGCAAATTTTTAATATGGGTATTAATCAGATATGCATGTAGTACATTTTCTATCTGTATACACGTAATGTACAAGAGAGAGAACAGAAATGACAGTGTTTTCTATATTTATAGAAAAGATAAATACATTCCAATCACATGGCTTCCTGCATTTATTTTTCTGTAAATGTTTCAAAACTTTTTTGACCCTGCACTTTGTGCTCTGGAGCTTATCAATGACACCAGGGGTCAAAAGTGTTAGTGCGACTAAAATTACTTGGACAAAGCCAGAAACAGGTCAGATCGCCATGGGATAGTCCCATAAGGACTCCTGGAGGCTGCTGCCACCAAAGAGTACTAAGGAAAAGAAGGGAAAGACTCTGAATCAAACATCCCAGAAAATTCACAAGCAAATGTGTTATTAATCAAGGAAAATAAAAACAAAGTTTATTAAAATGCCTTGTAATGGTACATTTCAAAACAATACAAAGACATCCTATGAGATGACCTTCTTATCACTGAAACTCATTGCAATTGAGTTACATTCTTCAAACCCAAGTGTGCCAGAAAGGAAAATAAACACTGGAATGATGTGTGCAGTCACACATCTAATTTGACAATTGATCTCACAATTTAAATAGACATTTTTCTACACAAAAAAAATCTTGGGTTTGTATTAATGATATGGCCCAAGAGCAAACAAAACCAAATGAAATGGGTTATACAATTATAAATCTATAATTAGTTGAGATGCTGAAATTATGAGTATCATTAGGTCCACGTATAATTAAATAAATAAAATGGAGCAATATCCAGGTTCTGTGAAACTTGGAAGAGCATATTGTACAATAAAACAAGTGGTCACATCTTTCATTAATTCCCTCAATGTATTCAGTGGGGCAGATTCCCAGCTGGAGTGCACTGCCATAGCTCCACTGACTTCAACGGACCAAATAAAGTCAATGGAAATGAAACAATTTACACCATCTGGGACTCTTCCCCAGAATGTTTATTTGGGTGCTTTGGACTAAATTCTCTGCTACCGTTAAAGGCCAGTAAGGTCAACATAGTTACAATAGTGTAAGATTTAGCCTTTTACATTCCAAAACAACATCAAATGGTGGTGCCATCCTCAAAACTCTCACTCATGTGAGTAGTCCCATTGACTAAGTCATAACTCATGGAAGTAGAGATTGCAGGGTCTTATTTCTGTAACAGCAAAGCTAATTTTTAGAGATATTTCAACTGTGTCTAGTTTAAGCTAAAACAAAGGTCAACATTACAATTTTTACAGTTACATTTTGGAGCCCTTCACTTGATCATGACACTCACATATTTGTAATACAATTACAAAGTAATCATATTTCCAGTACTGTTTGATTTCAGTGGAAACCAATTGCATTAAACTTCAAAGTCAAATAAAGATTATAGAGCAACAGTTTTGAATTCATATACTGTGTATAGTCATAGTACATTCCCGTTGGAGATTTCTGAACTCTAGAAGTTGTAATTAATACATGTGTTGGATAAGGAGGAGATGCACAATAGTAATTAATAGGTAACAGGACTTTCTGAGACTATTTTATGGTATTGATATCAACAGGTATTATGGACAGAGACTGAGACCATCCCTGGGTCGTTATGATATTTTCCTGGAATTTAAGCTAGGAAGTGTCTCATCTTTTCTTTGTCATCTGGTGTAAACTGATAAACCTTTGCTGGTTTCAATGGAGCTATGCCAATTTACATCAGACAAGGATCTGGCCCAATGTATGTTTTATGTTGTTGAATTTTTCTCTCTCCTAATACAACTGTAATTCAAGGAGTTCCAAGTAGGACATTCTTGCTCTCCTTGCTGCTTCAAAAGATCATCAAGTGGTCACTATTTTTTAAAAAAATGTATGTATTAGAATTTCCTTCAATCTTACAACCCTTAGCAGCTTTATCTAAAGATGGTACTGCCATATCACCAGGAAATACAATATATTGAAAATGTGTCCTAATTTCTCATATCACAAGCAAGTCTCTCTGGAGCTATGAGGGAGTGTAGAGACTACTGCCAATAGGTGGTGAGGAAAAGGGTTACAGCCCTCTCATTGATCAGGAAAGGAACCACAACCACAACTGTGTGTGCACACTTCAGATTGCAGTGGAGTGGTGAGGGAGTGGAGCAGAGATGAAATAAAGCAGAATCCAGGTGGGAGTGAATCTTCATTAGAAGAGTGACTAAAAAGGTGCTGTTAGATGAAGTCTTTGTTTCTCTGAGTGGCAAGTTGACCAGTGGCAGCACTGCACAATCCCTGAAAAGAGGGGCCCCACTGACTTCAACAGGGCCAGGATTTCACCTAAGGAAAGCAGTACAGACTTTACACTGACTTAATGTGTTTCTCTTCATTCAGGTCTTGTCCACGCTTGAGAAATTTACCATGTTTGTATTACACCTCACCTCCACACACAGCACTGCTCCAAATGATGCAACATGCGAACTAAACACCACTGGAGAATAAGGGTAGTATCTCTACGGTCTCATTTGCTTCCTGATTTGGCCAGCACTTACACAAACTGACATTTAAACCTGTGAGTAGTTCTACTGAAGTCACTGGGAGTCTGGGACCTGTCACATTCTCAAAACTCAACATGTGAATGTTTGCAGGATAAGGGCCTAGTTGTGGATATAACACAAAGGGAGAGAGAAGCAAGCAATGGAGAGGATAATGGCTACAATGAAGACATGCATTTACTCATGTTTATTAAATGCATGTTTTGATAGTCCCACTTCAAAGTCATTTTTCTTTTCTCTTATTCAGTTTTTAACCCTGTCCAGCCTTCAACCATTATTTAATTTTCATGGAATTGTAAATTTTAAGGCCAGAAGAGACAATTATGATCATATAGTATAACTCCCTGTGTAACACAGGCCATAGAGAAATTACCAGGTGCATATTTATCAGCATACACAATCTATCCCTATGCCCTACTCAAAAGAGTGACTACAATGTTGTTTCCAGAATAGCATAATAACCAGATCATCCTGGATCCTGCTGAAGCCAATCAGACTTCAGTATGTGCATATCTGGGACAGACCTGGGCTGTAATAAACCAATAAGAAGAGAAGAAAAATGTTGCATACACTATTAGATTGTTCCATGTTAAGAGATCTGGTTGGTTTTCAAAAATTTTCTGAAATCTTTAGGCCCTGATCTGGAAATGTTAGTGTACAGATGAACTGCTGCATTAACAGAGCCCCAGTAGGGCTCCAGATGGGTATAGCCTGTGAATGGGCTGCTATCAGCTGCAGGATTGGAGCCTAGACTGTAAAGTTTGGGGCAGAGATTTGTTATAGATTTGTAAGCTATCTAGCACAATGTCTCTTACAGTTTACCAAAAAAACCTCAACAAAATAAACTATT
Organism: Chelonoidis abingdonii; assembly: GCF_003597395.2. Lineage (NCBI taxonomy): Eukaryota > Metazoa > Chordata > Testudines > Testudinidae > Chelonoidis > Chelonoidis abingdonii. Next base: position 43,209,026 of record NC_133776.1, on the reverse strand, counting down.
TTTGAAATGTGTTAGTAATGTTAATAAAATACGTGACTCTTCCATAACCCTCTGCCTGTCATTTTGATGAAAGATGGAAAATAAATGTTCTCAGCAAGTCTCTCTTCAAAACTTTTTCCAGCTGGCAAGGGTTAATTCTTTATCATGCAATGAGCTCTGCACTGGACCTGCTGCTGGGAGTTCCATTGACTACAGCGGGTCTCCATCCTTGTAGATCTAATTGCAGGACTGGAGCCTCAGGTATTTTCCTCACACTGTGCTGTATGTTTTCTCATTTAATATTTAGAAATCTTGCAGGTAGCAGGAGTCTATTTGCCAATTGTTTCTGGTGTCCAGTAATATAGTTTTTTTCTAGGTCCAGAAAGATGCAATTTTTATCACAGTCCACTTTCACAGATTCTTATTAACCAAGATCTTTGTCTATTAGATGTCAGATATTTTGAAATACTATTCAGTCACATTGACTTAGTTTTATTTAAAATAAATAAGTAGCATGTTTTGTTGTTTTTAACCTGATAGCTTTAAGACACAGACTCAGGAGGAACTGACTGAATTGTGCCTAACCTCAGTAAACATTTTTCACAAGTGCAAAGATTAAAGCTGAACTGAGTGGCAGTCTGTACTGCAACCTGAACCCAACTAAGTAAACTAAAATATTCGCTTACTTGAAAATTTAATGAAGGTTAAATATAAACTTTAAAGCATGAAAACAACTAGCTCAACAGTTTCCAGGAGCCTTTTAAACCCCTCCTTCCTCTCAGATTCTGAAGCAGCGATGAGTGATAGTGTTTAGCTGCTCTAGCAATAAGAGAGTTAGGAGAAAAAAAGCCTCTCTGCATGATTCCTCTCTTTCACTAATGACCCTCATATGCTGGGACTTCCAGCTGCAACTGTGGGGGGATGGAGTTCCCTTTTGGAGGTATACAGGTGTCATTTGTATAAGACATCAATGGTGCTATAAAAGTGATCTCTCCAGAACTCTTAACAAAAGAAGATAAATGCTCTCCTTCATTTGATATATTATCTAGACAGTAACTTCACTCTAGCCTGGGGCATGTAAAATAATAATTATAACCAAACCACCACTCAACCACTGAGGCACAACTAATGTGTTTAAATACAATTCCATTGTATGTTACCTAATTCAAAATCAATTAATAAATATCTGAAGTATTAGAAGAAAGCACTCAAGATACGGTAAGGGCTAGTGTTTGTGTTAAGGTACTCAAGTGAAGACAGAATTAGCCTGTATTATGACGAATAATATCTTCTATATAACTGTAGGGGAATAACAGCAGTTCACATCAAAGGGTGCATATGTGGAATAATTAAAAGATAACATGAGAGATTTTATACAACAATAATTAAATCCCAGATTAAATAAATCTTCAGGATAAAGCCAACTAAGTTGTCTTAAAGGAACTTGATTATTATGGAAGAATAGAGCTTATTAAATTACAAGTGTAACACTCAGATTTACTTGATAATCACTTACTCTCCTTGTACAGCTCAACAACCTCCCCATCCAACTTAAAACTCCAATTTAAGTTTTCCTCCTGCCCTTTAGAGCTCAAATGACATTCCTGCTTATATGAGCAATTTAGTACAAAACCAACAAAAATATCCACCATTATCATATAATAAACACAACAACAACAACGAGAGATAGGCCTGGACTGTAAAATTTGGATCCTAGTTCAGGTCCAGATTTCTGCTCCTCTTCAATGTTTAGAGACATATGGATTTAGTTGAAAAGCTTGTTACAGATTAAGTTCATATAACTTATATATGTCTGGGCTTGTAGAACTTTCAGAGAAGGAACTATGCAGGGGAACACTAGATGCAAGGGGAACAAGATGAGCAGTTGGATTCTGAAGAGAGACCAGTTAGCATGCATGCTTTTATCAGGTCTTTGGGTTGGCCCAAGGGAGGACCAGTAGAGGAATCACATTCTGGCAGGTGGGACAGGAGAAGGAGGATGGGTGAGGGTTGCATAGAGGAAAGGCAGAGCTTTCAAGTTGTTGCCTAGATGCTTCATTAATGGCACAAGGGTCCTGCACCTCAAGTAGTCATTTACACCTTTGCAAAGAAACTGCAGAGTGGGTCTAAAATGCTACCATTTAGATTTGGTTGCATTTTACAGACACTTTGCACACATGCAATTGACTACACAAATTGCAGGCTACAGAGAATCAGGTCCTGTGACTGCAAAAAGTATGCCCCAAACTATGCTTGTCAGGCCATGTTTATATGGGTGCTTTACAATGATTAGTTGTTTATTCCATGATGCCCTGTAAGACAAGTACGTACCATTACCCATCTTTACAGATGGTGGCAGAGAGATTAAGTGACTTGCCCAAGGCCCCAGAGTCAGAAGTAACACTTGGGAGTTTCTGGCCCAGCCACTGAACAATTCCTGTTTCTTTGGAAAAATGTTTAAAAGACTCAGTGTAACCACTTTCCTCATGGTAGCTCAACTGTTTGCTTTTGTAAGTGTTCCATCTTCTGGTTCACTAATCCTCACTATGGTTTTCCCCATTTCCAAGAAGCAGTGTGTCAATGTGACTATGTGTACACTTATGGCAGCATATAGAGTACAGATACTGCATGCCCAGCTAGCACTGGTATAAGTAGAAGTGTAGATACAGAGACAAGGTTTAAGTGAGTAGAGTGCCCTACATACCTGAGTGCTCTACATAGCTCTCTATATGCCCAAGCAGTGCTTCCCACATATACACTAATATTTTTAGCAATGTAGTGTCTCTCTGCCTTTTGGCTGCCAGAGCCTTTCCCTGCTGCAGTGAAAGGCTCTGGTAGCAGGGAAAGGCTCTGGCGGACAGGAGCTGCTGGAGCATTTCACTGCAGAGTCTAGCTGCACACCTCAGTGACAAATGTGGTCACAGCGTGCCTTTCACTGTGCCATGTAGCTACAGATGTAGTGCTCCACTCTGCAAGTGCCATAAGTGTAAATGTAGCCTGATGATAGGTATCATCTTCTGGGAAAGCTTACTTAATTCTTCTGCTTCAATATGGGAGCTCCAGGCTTCCCCCATTCCCTCACAGAGCATTCAGAGCTCACTGACTTCATTCCCATTCACAGGGTCATCTTACAACATTTTACTTTTTTAAAAAATCCTCACTCATGTGGGCTTTAAATGGCCAAGTTTGCATACCTCCTGAAGACCTTCTGCTGCATGCCTCCCAAAAGTCACAGGTTTACTGAGATTGTCCTGCTTTGACCCCCAAAACTCCCTATCCTGGTTAACCTTTCAAATGAGGGGCCGGGACCCCAAACAGAGTGGAACTGCGACCAGGTGTGGGATCACAGCACCACTCATGTTTGGTCTGGCTGCCCTTCTGTAAGCAGAGTTGGAGGGGTGGATGGGCCATATTCGAGTAGCACTGTGACCCCTGTGCACTAGGTTGCAATGCCAGTCAAATCTGGTCCATCCGCCATCTCTCCCTCCATCTCTATCTACAGAGGAGCAGCTGGGCCAGATCTGAGTGGCACTGTATCCCAATTTAGCCACCTGAAATGTTGGAAGGTATGCTGCTATCGCACTTCTGGTGGCTTTGCTGTCTCTTTCAACATAATAGACCCCCATAAAAAAGGGGGGGAAGCAAAGAAGAGAACAAGGATCTGAGCACCAAAACCTTGCAAAGATTTTAAAGAATATACCTTCCAGGCCTCCCATTCTTATCTAAATAACTGTATTATTAGTTCACTTTGAAAGCAGGCAAACTAACAGGAAAAGTACCAATAAAAATAAACTGGCAGGTAATCCATTCAGTCTTGTGGTTAAGGCACTAGGCTGGGTCTCCAGAGACATAAGTTCAGTTCCTGCTTCAGACTTCCTGTGTGATCTTGGTGAGACCACTTAATCTGTGTGCATTACACTGTCAGTTACTGAGTATGTCTACACTGCAGTTGTGAGCAACCCTACCACCCCTAGTAGAATTTTGCTAGCAATGGTCGAGCTAGCTCAGCAATGTGGAAGTTCTGGCTTGGGCTGGAGCTTGGGCTCTGCAGCTTAGGGGGTCAGATGGGCTTGAGAAACTGGAATGTGCACACTACTATTATTAGCACAGTAGCTTAAGGCCCACTTGTGTGTGAGTCAGTCTACCTGAATTGGCATGCTCAGTCCCAGATGCAATGTGGACATACCTTTTGGGGCCAGGGATTGCCAGCTGTCTTCACCAGGAAGAAGGTGCATTCTTAACTCATGTTACCATCCTAGCAAAGTCAAAGGCAGTTGTGATTTTAATTTATATTAGCTGGTCAAGCTGGGCTTTACCTTGACCAGAGCTTGTTTTCCTTAGGCTGCTCCAGACTGTTGTAAGGCAAGGTTGAAAATATAGGTTTTCAGATGGTATTTGAAAAATAGATGGTGAGTCAGTGTGGCAGCAAGACACGTAAGGCTGCTCCAGATGGCAGGAGCAACAGGGTCAGAGAGAAGCTAGTGCTGAGGAAAAGAGGATAGTGGGGAGTATATTCATTAGAGAGGCTGGAGTTAGTCCATGGGAATGGTGGACAGAGGTTTAACAAACAAGAAGGGCAGTTTTGAATTGGATCTTGAAATAAATGGGGAACCAGTGGAGTTGTTTGAAAAGGGGGAATGGTCTTTGCTTCTTTATCTATGAAAAGCCGGGTGGCAAAATTCTGACTATGTGGGACTGTAGGAGGCTGTAGAGAAGGAAGTTGCAATACTGAAGATTAGAGGAGATGAAATAATGGGCTGTGTTATAAAATATGCAATAGGCAGAATTGCAGACAATGATCAGGGTAGAGGATAATGGCTACAATACATACAGAGGATGCATAAGGAAGGTCTGAGCTCAGGAGGGCAACAGAAATTGCTGAAAGTTGCAGATCAACTTTGCCAAGGCAGTCAGAGTGGGTGGTTTGGCAAGGGCCAACCAAGGTGCCACAGCCCAGTATCAAGTTAAAGAGATACAATGAACAAGAAGGGTGAGAGCTGCAGTATGCCAGAAGTGTGCTTAATTAGTGAAAGCAGTTACTGCAGATGTACGTGCAAGTGAACATTTAAATATCTAAATAGGCACTTGTGTACAATACCCAACCTGCACATATAATTACAACAAATATACACACATTTTTGTATGAGACTGTGGACTTCTACCCTGTTGAAAATCTGACACTCAGTGTATAAGAAGAGTGGCTAATGAAGCAGAGGGTTTTTTTTAAGAGAGAAGATTTATATGCAAAAATATTTAATCAAACTGAACAAACTCAAGTTCTCAAGAAGATGCAAATGCACATGACAGTTTTTCAGTTTGAATACTGTACTGTCTCATTTCAGAAACATCTTGTTGGATGCTATGGCAAATATTTATGAACTGCAGTAGATGTTTGAGGAAAACATGATTTTGAAGTATCTTCACAAGTACAGAGATTCTAGTAACCTACATGTCTAATTTTAGAATGGAGTTAATTTGTATTGTAGTGATTGATAAGATAATTATGGTCTCCTCCTTCAGTTGACACGCAAAACATAAAATGTGATTCATTAGCAAACATCTCTCTAAAAAGGGAGGTGGGGGAGGAATTCTGTGTTTTTGTAATTCAATGGGACTAGCAGCCTAGTTCAGATTAATACATTGTACAAAAGGACATTAATTGGATCAAATTTAATTCCCATAAAACAATATTTTTAACTGTACTGCTGTATCAAAATATGCAAGAACTAACTGTAACAATATTTTGGAAAACAAACCAGAGAAAAGCTACTGTAAGACAATTTTACAAACCAAAATGCTTCACTTAAAAAAAAATCCATGTAATTTCATGTTTCAAAAAGAAAAAAAACATATAAATAAATGCAGATGTCTAAGTAGGCCTGTCAAGCATGCTCCCAAGATGCAATATAAAAATGAACCAGGAAGATCACATTAATCTCTCCTGCTCTTCCCTTTTGCTTTTTGGGATAGGGACTACATTTTTCTGTGTGCTTGGGCAGCCAACACAGTGGCACCCCTGATACACACATTCTATACCTAAGGTCACAGTAATGCAGTAAAGTGGTCAAGAAACACCTTGGTGGAGAACTCATCTCCTTCAATGGAATGTTTCTGCAGATTCACATTGTATCATTTCAAGCACAATGTGTATCATAATGAGCAGTTAATTAACTGTTACATTCTGATGCATTGCATAACAGCAATCCCAAAAGACAAGGAAATAGAAGTAAGAGGTAAGTAGGTGTCAATCAAAACATGTAATAACCATGAACCAGTTAAAGTCAGCAACAGTTTGAACAAAACATAACAGTCCAAATGACAGGTGTGTAGCAGCAGGCCCTTGGTAATTGCAGACACCCAACCCTGCGTAAACATGTACACACACACACACACACACATTGGAACACATAATTCAGGGAGCAGGAACCAGGAAACAGACAGGAACAGGGAGAGGAAGGCAACACACACAACACTATTTCTGATATACTGACAAAAGTCTAAAGATGGTAGATCTGGATTTAAGGAAAGTGTGTCACGGGGGGGAGGGATAGCTCAGTGGTTTCAGCATTAGCCTGCTAAACCCAGGCTTCTGAATTCAATCCTTGAGGGGGCCATTTAGGGAACTGGAGTAAAAATGTCTGGGGATTGGTCCTGCTTTAAGCAGGGGGTTGGACTAGATGATCTCCCAAGGTCCCTTCCAACCCTAATCTACTACATTGTTCACAAAACTCTACTCTTGATGCTTGTCTGGATCTTTCTAAATCTTTTAGTCCTGAGTACTGACCACTAAGTGCTGTTAACTTTAGCTCTGAAGAAGCAACACTCAGAGAATAGGTGGGGTAAATAAAAGTTGCTGAAGAAACACTTGTCATTTAAGGCCAAGTGCATGGAACAAACCATGTACCTTTCCAGAGATTTGATGTCTCAGACTGGGGATGGTTGGTCAAGCTTCAAGTCTGTGGTTAGTCTTAAACACTGGTGTAGTGGGGCAGTTGCCCCACTTTGGCAGGGAAAGGGTTAAAATAAGCTGGAGGGAGCCTGTGCAGAGCCCAGCCAATCAGAGAAGGGCAGAAAGGCAGCCAATCAGGGCCAGGCTGGGCCCTACCTAAAGGCTGCAAAGCAGAGGCAACAGGAGTCTCTCCCTGACAAGCAAGGGAGGAGGACTGGCTCCCAGGGATAGCATGCTAGATAGAGCAGTGCTGGGCAGGCTGCAGCCTGATACCTGCCAAGCTGGCCCCCTGAAAGAAAGGGCCGAGAAGGTCCAAGGACCAAAGGGAAGTGGCCCAGGGAGCGTGAGCAGTAAAAGGGAGAGGAGGGCAGGACGTGGCTGCTGTCAGAGGACCCCTGGGCTGGGACCCAGAGTAGTGGGTGGGCCTGAGACCTCCTTCATACCCCTTACACTGCACATGGCCATGGAGGAGCGTGGTCCAATACAGACTGTGGCTTGCCCCTGAGGCAAGGGGCTAGACTTTGGGGCTGCAGTGGGCCATGAGGGCAGATGCAGACTGAGGACTGTGGATATCCCTGGAAAGGGAGAGAACCCTAAGTAGGACAGAGCCAGAGGGCTGTGTCCAGAAGAAGACATCACAAGCCAGGGAGCAACGTGGGTCCCAGACACACAGCAGAGCAGACAACAGGTGAGACACAACCTGGAGAGGGTGCTCCACAGCTGGACAGAACTAATTCCCAGAGCAACCAGCAGGAGGTGCCGTGGTGCTAAGTCAGCACTCCATTACAACTGGATTATTTATAGTATGATAGTGGTAACATATAGAGGCCCCAACTGAGATCAGAGCTCCACTATGTTAGTGTCTCCCAATGCAGCTAGCCACCTCTGCTGCCCAGGGTGAAGGGGGATAAAGTCAGATTGTGCCCAAGACAATATATTGGCTAAATGTTCTGAGAGTGACAAATTCTTGGTGTGGGCTTTATGTTGGCTTCTAGATGGAGATAAATCATGGGAAAACTCTTATTTCACAGATGAGCGTCATAATAAAATATCAGAGTCTGGTTGTTTATGTGCATGGACAGGGCAGGTGAGTGGAGTGTCTTCTTTCCCATATAATCTAGCCTCTCTGCCTCCCTGTCTTTGCCACTCTGGCAAATAATAACATGAAGAACATGTTGGAGGTTGCCAATAACTCTAAAGATACTGTGGCAATATGGCTGAAGAAAATGGTGATGTCCTGCTAGGTGACCTGACCGCGCTGGTCAAGCCTTCTAGCTCTGAGTGGTTTTGGAGTAGGCCATAGCCATAAATTCTGACGATTTCTGAAAGTCCCTCATCATTCAGAAAGATGGATTGTTCTTTATCTGTTGTCTCCAAGACATCAAACACTTTGGACTGGTGAGTTAGCATGTCTGGAAGTGAGCTAATCACATCAAGATTGGCTGAAATGCCTTAGATTAAACTAACTGAGAATATGAGGTGGTCTGCCATAGCTTCAGAGGTCTTCTTCTCCTCTTCTGCCTCTGATTCAGAGAGATCATTGCTGAGATGAATGGACTCAGAATTTCCTATAAAGGAACAACTGCCTATCTTCTTTTCAGGACATTAGAGTGAGGACCAGGACAGGACACTGTGCAACAGGAAGTCAAAAAGCTGTGGCTACTGTCTCTGTAGAACTAGACGAGATAAACCCAGGAAAACTTTTGTGCAGATGGGCATGGCTCGAATTCTTTTTTTAACTGTTTTCCACCATACTGGAGCAGTTATTAAAAGAGGTTGAGAGGGTGATGGTGCTGCCAATGGAACTATTGTGCTCTTATTGTTGAGAAGACTCCACCACCTTTCTGAGGAAGATATGGTTTGATCCGACTCTTCCCCTTAACCCAAGCCACTACCATTTCTCCAATAGCAAAAATGTCTCCACAGACTTCTCAACCCTCCATTACGGTCACTGGTATTCTCACAATCTGAGAGGAGGCAGGGCTTCTCTGCACCTCAGAAAGTGCTAATGTGAAAAAAATAATATATTGCCTTAATCAGAGGGCCTCAAGGAGCTGCTTGAAGTAAAAGTTTAACAAAAATATTATTGATGTATGTACTGAACAAATGAGAACAGCAGTCAACTGAGTGCCAGCTTTTCTACCATCTTGGCACTGAGCCAGAAGGGCTGTGGGGTGTGTAAAATGGCATTTAGGCTAGCCAGGCAGGAAACATCAGCAGGAAACATCAGCAGCAACTTTAGAAGCAAAAGAACAGGCAGAGGCCATAAGACAACTAATAACATGAAGAACAGCAGCAGTAGCAGATGGCTAGTAATACTGTTTTGAGGAGGATGGAAGAGCAGAGGGGAAGGGAAAGGAACCCCATTATTTTACATTTCTTATATAAGCATCCGAAGAGGGAACATTTCTTAATTTTAGACAAATGTTTATTTTGGTTTAGATTGTGAGGGAACTGACACAGCTGCACCACTCCCAACACGTGCAGTGCCTGCCCAGTGTCTATATCATGTATGATTTGTTTCATCAGACCATGTGCAAGTGTTCAACATTACACAGAATTTTGGAAAGAAGTATGATGACAGGATCCTCTTTCTGTCCAGTAATTTTGTGGAATGACCTTCTGATCTTTCTTTTACAGTCCTGTAAAGTGAAACTTTCTGAAAGATAAGCAGGAGCAAATTCCACTCTCCCAAATAGTGTTGCAAAATTATTTTTGGCATAATAGTATTAGACAGGCCAATTCACTTAATTTAACCCCACAGTTAACCCACCCATCAACCAGTGAGTCCCAGCAATAGTGAGACACATGAGCACCTGAAAGAACAGCAGAGCTAGACATTAATACTCAAGCCTAGCCCACTGAGTCCCCAGACAGAAGACAAGTGATGCCAAACAGCTGATGCCATAGTTCTTCCCAACTCACCATCTTGACTGCATACTCAACTAGGCAAAAGATGGCCACAGACCCACCCTCCCATCAAAGACTGTTCTGGAGTTGCCAAGAGTAGTTTGGCTTCCATCTTGGCTCATTCTCCGGGTTGACATGTTCAGTTACCCAAAAGGAACTATCAAACACCAAATTGGGAAGATAGATGATGCCATAGTTGCCATTATGGAGGATAATGTGATGACAGGAACTGTTCGTGGGAGAACAGTGACAGAGGGAAATGGAATCACCAAAAACATACATAACTTCAATTTTTTGTGTGGCTTAGTGTTGTGCCATGACATACTGTTTGAAATAAATGTTGTAAACAAGAGACTCCAAGGTGTTGGCCTTGATATATCTTGAGCAATGGAACAACTGGACAAAGCAAAGTCATACCTACAGTCTTACCAGTCAGATGAGGGATTTCAAAATAATCTGAAGAGTTCACAGAAGTTGGCAGAGGAACTTCACACTGAAGCTATTTTCCCACTCATTCAAGAATATGTCACCGAAGAAGAAGACATTTTGATTATGAGGTACAGGATAATCCCATAAGACACCCCAAACAACAATTCAAAGTTGAATTCTTTAATCAGGTGCCAGATTGTGCAATAGTCAGTTGAAGAACGTTTCATGTAGCTCAAGGAACACAGAAGTATATTTGGGATGTTGTATGATATTCCAAAACTCCTCACTATACCTGAAGAAGACCTACACCAGCAATGCACTAGAGACAGTGTTGACACATGATGACATGCGCAATATTGATGTGAGTGATTTAGGTGATGAACTGAAAGCCCTTTCAAGATACATTTCAGCAGGATCAACTCCAAAGGCTGTTCTGGAATATATGTGCACAAATAAGATGACCACCCTCTTTCCAAATGCTTTTGTTGCTCTGTGCTTACTTCTAACATTTCCTGTAACAGTTGCCTGTGGAGAATGCAGCTTATCCAAGCTGAAGTTAATAAAAACACATCTAGGCTCCACAGTGACACAGGAGAGGCTGCTCGGCCTTGCAACCATTTCAACAGAGCATGAGCTGGCCTAGACTCAGGACCTTCAGCAGGAAGCAGTTCAAATTTTTGCAACCAAGATGGCACAGAAAGCACCACTTTGATTATTCAAACAGATAAAAGTGCCAGTGTTTACTATGCAGACAAGAAATGTAACGTTTGCTGTTCAGGTGTTTGAAAGTTATGTGTTACTTAAAATTTTTGAACAAGGCATTTTAAGTTGTTAGTTTTCCTTTATTGGTGTAAGTAGCAGAGCAGTACCATGAGAGGAGTAGAACAGGAAGAAGGCAGAATTGAGACCTTTCAAAGTTTTGGCCCAAGCGAGGAGGCATGGGGGTGTCATTTGAGCTCTCCGCCTCAGGTGCCAAAATGTTGGGGGCTGGTCCTCATGGTGACCTGTGGACAGGGTGTGAAAGGAGAGAACTGCTAGGGAATGGGTGGTCACTGTCAACAGACTGTAGTAATCTCCCATCAGGTTTGGAGTCAGGATAGTAATATCTCCCAAAGCATTCTGGAATGCCACCAGATTCAATCTCAGCGCAGACCATACACACAGGTTCTTTGTCTTCTCTGAAAAATTCTGATTTCAGACTGGATAGCATGGTGATTGGACCATGGTAGGCACATATTCACTTATCTCAGTCTCTCATCTCCAGTCATGCCAAACACTAGGCTGAGAGACTAAATAAGCAGGACCAGAAAATGTCTGGATGACATGAGTTGAGAGGTCCTGGGCCAAAAAGCTACATCTTGTATTTCTAACACTTTTTCTTTACTTCCAAGCACAATAAAGATAGCAGTTCGATAAATGAACTTAATCCATTCCTAAGCATGCTTGTTTTCCTCTAGTTGTCAGGTGCATTTCATTATAGTCCAAGAAGATCAGTTTGATTTCTATCAGATATGTGACTGAATTCTACAGTAAATGTGGCAGTATCATATTATAGCAGCACATATGCTGTATATAGAGATGACGGGCCTATTTCAGCTTATGGCTATATTGGCTGCTTGCAGCACTTTGAGAGGACAGAAAGGCTAGAGAATTAGGATGAAGTCCATCTTGTGGAATTTGGTAGTTGGCTGTGAGTCAAGTGAGCATAAGGTGCTTCAAGTACTTCAATGTATTTATTTAGACCAAATGACAAAACGCCTACATTAAAGTCATGCAAAGAGTTTTATGCAGCTGAATATTGGTGCTGAATTTAAACCTAAAATAGCAATGAGGGAGGAAAAAAATCCCAAAGAATGCAGAGAACCTGAATTAAACTGAACTCTGAGGATTAGTCCCATATCTAAGCAGACTTTAAAATTGCACATATTTAGAAAAAACATATAAAGATCAGTCAAATATAGATATTGTGTACAGGAATATTTAGAAAAGTTATTTTTTTACATTTTCTTATATGATTGTATTGTTTTAAAGCTGAGAAAGAAAAATGGAAGCCAGAAAGGTTTCTAAGGCAAACAATTTCAACCTTTTGAATCCCTCTCCATATGCAAGCTTCTCCATGCCCCTAATCACTCTTCTCTGAACCCTCACTAATTCTGCAATATCCTTTATGAGATGGGATGTCCCATTTCCCGAGTCAATAGTTAATTTAGGATTGTGTAAGGTGTATGAGTAGTTTATATTTCTCCTCTAACGTGCATTTTTTTGCATTTATCAACATTTGCTTTCCTGTGGCCCATTTATTTAGTTTGCTTAGATCCCTCTCAAATGAGCAATCTTATCATTTGCATTTCCTTACTTTGGAGTGCTTCATCACGAAACCTTTATGTTCTCCTAACGTAGTTTTTGTTTGGCATTTTAGTAGTGATTACAGATTAGCTCTTTACATGTGGGCCATTTTCATATTAGGATGAATTCTGCTCCTATTTGAGTCAATGAGACTGCTGATATGTGTAGGTGCTTTGCTGGATTGGGGCCAAAAACTTAAGTTCTGTCCCTTCCTGCACATGTATTACAATAGTCTTACTGTATTACTTGGAAAAACCATTGTGTACAAGGTCTAAATTCTGCCACTATTACTCATGGAGACTAGTTGTATCACTATCTATGGGACTGCCTGCAGTGTGAGGTGCTATTCATCATGAGTGAAGACAGCAGAATTGAGTCCTTAGAAATGTGTAGCACCTTGTAATGTTTTTTCCACTTTTACATACTTATCTGAGTTCCAGTATGTCGAATTAAGGCCGAATACTGAGAGCTGTTCAACACCTGGAACTTGTATTGATTCTCAGTGAAATTGTAGATGCTCAGGATTTGTCCTAAGGGCTTGGTGGGTTTTGATTTGTTTTAATATGGTAAGTTCTCTTCTGCCTAAAGTCTGCAATTTAATCATTTTGTCTGGGATTTTCAAAGGCACCAAAAGGGAGGTAGGCACCTAAATTTCAATGGGAGCTAGGCTCCTAACTTCCTTAGGTTCCTTTGGAAATCCCAGCCTTAATCAAGATCCCCATACTAAGAAGTCAGGGTTTTGTTTGTTCTTTGTAGACAGATACAAACATAATAAATTGCTCTTTAGAAATGTATCTCAGGCGCTATTTGACAGGAATACAAAGACAATCATACTAAGAGTTATTTTTTATGATTTGCTTTTGGACTATTTTATACAGAACTTATTCATGACTTCTCAAGTTTTTATAATAGAGTTCATATATTTCTCAGAGTATTCAATGTCCCTTCTTTAAAACATTGTTAAATGGTTTATTTGGTGATTGAGAATGTGTGTGCAGAATTTATACATGTATGCCACTGATTTGAAAGTTATCAATACATATTTAATTGGACAAGCACAAGAAAATTAACAACATGTTTTCCACAGGCTCAAAGTAATACATGTGTGTTTCTAGGGACAAAGAAATAAATGTATTTACAGTAAAATAGATTAATGATAGTGCTGTATTCAAACAGTTAAAGTAACTGAATTCTAAAACCCCATAAATGTCTGCATAGTCTCACTATAATTCTGTTATGTGTCATCTGTAATATGTTTTTATGTATTGAATACTGCCCACTTAGCACCTAGCATAATAGGGTCCTGGCCCATTACTAGGGATCCTTGGAATTATGATAATTCAAATAATGCAGTACTACTATATAAGACACTGCATGTATCTAAAACTATAGAAAAACATTGTATAAATGTTGTAATTTGCAGAATATTGATTACATAGTTTAAGGTTCAAAATGCATCAACAAAAGGAGTTGAGCTGGGTTAAGCTAGCTTGTACAATGGCATTTTGTGCAAAATGGGCCAAATAATAATAATTTGTCAGCTAACTTCATAGATTTTCATCTGTAGATCCTGAAGTGTTTGACAAATGTGGAAAAGGAACCCTAAAAAAAACATTTTTAGACAGCACAAATTTGCACGGAATTTTGAAGCAATTTCTTTGTGATCCAATGGACAAGATGTGTGTCTGATACCTCAGAGCTCTAGGTACTATTCCCATTTGCACCACAAATGTTTTATGTGAACTTGGACAAGTCACTTCAACCTCTCTATGCTTCAGCTGCCCCATCTGTAAAATGGGAATAATGGTATTTGTCTCCTTTCCGTGGGGATGGAATGATGCATTACTGAATGTGTGTACAGAGGATTAATGGAAGTCAGAGGAGGAGGTAGGAAAGCAGTGAATGACATTCTGGGTCATTACCCTGTGTACCTTTGCTTATGAGAGAAACAAAGTAAGTGGAATTGGTAAGCTTTCAAGCCTACCACCCTGTAATGGAACCCCTACAGGGTATCAAACAATTACAACCCACACTTGGACTACATCCTGAAACAAATATTTCCTGAACCCTCTCTTCTGGCCTTCAAAAAACTCCCCAACCTCATCTGAAGCAAGCTCCCCACAGACCAGGGTACACTAACTCAAAGTGGCACCAGACCCTGGCAGAATAACACATGCAAAATTTGCAGACATATCTCTACTGCTACAATGATCAATACCCACTCCCAAATACTTTTCAAAATCCAGAATTCCAACACATTCTTATCAACATGCTGCATACCTCATTCAGTGCATCAAATGCTGAAACTACAAAACCAGACAAGCACTATGCTCTCAAATGAACTCACACAGAAAAATGATAAAAGACAAAAACACCCTGTCATCCATGAGTGAATATTTTTTGCAAAATGATCACTCCATATCTGACCTCTCAGTCCTCATCCTCAAAGGAAATCTACATAACACCTTCAAAAGATGAGCTTTGAGATTTAGTTTCATAACTCTGCTAGACACTAAAAACCATGGACTTAACAGTGATGCTTGTTTTATGGCTCATTACAACAATTTGTAGCATGTCAGCCAACTTTTAATTGCCCACTTCATTTTAAGTGGCTTCCTACAACATATGTGAACCCCTTAAGCTTAACAATCTGTCCTACCTTCTATTTAGTATGGACACTCTGGTTACCCTCTCCAGACCTAAAGAAGAGCTCCATGTAGCTCAAAAGCTTGTCTCACCAACAGAAATTGGTTCAATAAAAGGTATTACCTCACCCACCTTGTATCCCATATCCTGGGACCACTCAACTACAACAGCACCACATTTGCTTCTGGTGACTCAGGGAGGAACAAGGAGTATTTTGGTGGGAGAACAAGGGCTGGAGCTTCCCTTTTCCCACATCCTGTTTCCCAGAACCATTTGGGAAGTGGTTCTGGTCACTCTGGAGTAATTAACAGTGAAACATTTCCATTACTCCTAGGTCTGTAAAATCTTGTTTTACAAAACCTATATGTTGGGCATAAAATGAATGGACAGTGGCCTTTTTGAATGTAATAACCTTCAGTTACCAAAATAACCCAATTCTCAGAGACCAATGGCTTATAATTTATTGCCACCAGGATTAGTCTTTTATTTATTTATATTTAATTATTTGTTCTTCCTTTAAAGATCTAGTTTGAGCCAGGTGGCCTTGGAGAAGCTTCTAGCACAGCTGTACTCCCAGAGTTAGAGAGACTCAGTATGTTCAAGAGTGACCTGAATCTCTGGTTTCATGTGAGTGCTGTGCCGCATTTTTATCTGAACTCTCTTGAGTCAGATGAAAGCTGAACAATGGCAATTTTCTTGTCTGAACATATGCAGACTTTACTGTATGAAACTTATGACTGATGCTTCATATGCATAGAAAATTCTGCATGTTCAGTGACAGGGGGCTTTTAGGACAGGTGTACATCTTTGAAGGAATTTAGCTTTAAAGTCAGACTTACAATACTAATAACTTCTAAATCTAATGATGCAACTATGCCAAAAAGATATGAGGCTCGAAGAAACAACAGTGTAAGAGATCAGAGTAACCACCTTTTTCCAATGCATTATTTATCAGCAAATGCACACTGAGTGTTGCAGAAATTCTTAGCATCCACTGAAAGGACTTTTTCAGGTCATGGAAATTTTGAGAAGATGAGAATTTGTTTCAGATGATGATTGTATTAGGTGATACCCAGAATGACTTTTTGTAACTTTTTTTTAACCTCCATTTCCTGTACAGTATGCAATTACTAGAAGGGTGGAAACTTCTGAACTCCCTGGGAGAGTTTGCTGCGTCTCTTGTTTCAGCTTAATAAAATATAATCTGAATTGCCGCATCTGTAAACCAGAGTTATTCTATACCCAGCTGTTGTAATTCAGGTTATTCAGGAGAGGAGTGAGAAAAATTTCCTGTAGGGTTGCTGAGTGAGTCCAATGAGAGTAACATTTCTGTGCATCTTAGGGTATCCATCACCATAGGAGCTGAATTGCTAAGAATCAATTTTTGCTGTTGTAATGACTAAACTTGTCTTTGTGGTCAGTGTCAACACTATTCTTTCCATTATGATATTTCACTGATGTTGTCTATGCTTCTTTTGGTTCTCTGTGCTCCTTTAAGGCTTAAACTGCAACAAAGTATCTTCCAGATTTATAAATAATCTCCATAAAGCTCAAGATTTACCATTGTTCATCTGGTAAATGTGATGCTTGTCAACTGGAATGCACTAGGGTGAGCCAAATTTTTCCACTATAAGTCATGTTACCATGCTAAGCAGTGGGCCCAGAGGAACTGCTGAAAAGACAGAATGGTCTGAATCCCAGCACTGTCTCATTCTGAACCTAAATTGAGTTTCTAGGGAAAAAATGTACAGCCCAGCAGTTGGAGCAAGGACAGGGAATCAAGACTCCTAGATTCTACACCTGCCTCTACCACTGACTCATTGCACAGCCTTGAACTACATCAACCAAATTTTTAGCCTAAGTTTAGAAATGTTGGATTTAGCATGTGTCTCAGTTTAACTATTTGTAAAATGGGTATAACACCTTGCAGCTGTCTTGTGAACTTTAATGTGTTAAGCATTTATTTCAGTGGGTGATATGGGCCATGTGAGTGCACAGTTTTATAGTATGAGAGGTGCCAGAGGTCTGACTGGTGTGAGTTATAAGAGACTTTATTGCCAAGAAATGAAGGGAGTCTACAGTATATACACTTCTTCATGCATACAATGAACTCTCATTAAGAAGGGAAGTTTCATACATACAGCACCAACATGATGAAAACAGCACATGTAAATTAAACTATTTCATTTTCCTAGAATTACTATGCTGAAAGAGGATGAAACCAGGGTCAGGAAAGAACAGGTTCAACAAATGGAATGGCAATTCCATGCCTTTTTGGCATAGTTAAGACAAAAGGGATTCTTTGTTCTTGTCTTGATATCTGAAATTCATCTAGAGATCCCACAGCTGATGCATGGCAAATGGTTGACTAACCCATGAGGAGCTAACATAGGCTGGAATAAATACATATTTTTCAAAATTAAACACTGAGGACATGTTCCTTTTGGGTAACTGAACATGTCAACCCAGAGAGTCTACTGCTGGCATAATGGTGGCTACATTACTAAACTTGCCATGTATGCTGTATAACTTCTGAACTGTATCAATGGAGAGAATGATCCGTAGCTGAAAGTCTTGTAAACATCCCCTTAGCATATGAAGGCCTAGAGAGCAATTTGCTTCTTAGTAAAATAAGGCTTTCCCCTACTCACTGTAAGAATTCAACTTTAAGATTAAAACCCCCTGCAACAAGCTAAGGACCAAATTCAACCCTGATGTAAGTGGATGCAATATTGTTAACTTCAATAGAGTTACATTTCCTTACACCAATTGGTCTTTATGATTTAAAGAGTATTACAATACTGTAAATAAGCATATCTGAAAGATAAAATATTTTCCACAGAGATTAACTAGTCTTTGCCTCAACCTCAAATGCTTTATATTAGGTGTTTGTAGTCGTATATCCTGGTGATAAATTGTGTTTATTATAGGCCATGTAAATCTATATAAACCATGTGCATCCACTAAAAGTAATGCTATTTCCATGGAAAAAACATTTTCATTAGGTACCGCCTGCTTGTGAAATCAGCCACTATGAATAAAGTCAGTCAAGTTGTTTTTGTGCTAATCACAATCTATGGTATTTTGCGTCCTATGGATTAGGACTGGAATGGTACAGCAAATAAGCAACTCTGATTATTTCATCTATTTCATGCTTATCAGCCTCTTTTGAAACTTCACAATTAAAGATACAAAAATGTGTTACTGAAAAAGATACTATTTGGGGGAAAATTTTGTATAACCACCAATGGCAAAGTTCATTTCCCTGCTGGCTATTATCAAATGAAATAAGTGCATTACTCCACAAGTGGCACTTGCTGTCAGGAAGCATCTTTCAACTACAAAAGGGGTAAGGGGAAGATCTTCAGACTGTATGAAAATGGCCTTGGGTTGAGAGACAGGGTCTCCTTTCCTCACTTCCTGCTATATCCTTCCTAGAGGCATTTGCTGACAAGGACTTTGCAAATATTTTTTCAAACTGTGCAGTATTTCTTAGCTAACTTTAAGTAGATATTATCACTGTACCTCTCCAAATATAGTTCACAGACTGCTAGTATATCGAACTCCAGAGTTGGTGATGGTATGGTTTTTTGTTTAAGTTCTGCAGTAACCAAATAATAGAAAGTCCTCTTTATTTTCACTGCAGTAACCTTCTCCCTAGTAACCTTGCAGGCATCACCCTTCCCCCCACCCCCACTGCCATCAGATGAAGGCTGTCTTGTACAGTAGAACATTTAGTTCAGACTGATTTGTTCCCAACACAAGGGACTCTGTATCTCTTACTCACGTGAACAGTTTAACTGAAAGAGTGAGTCCACAAAGGAGAGAATGCCACTCTTTGTCATAATCCACTTTCAGTATGAACCTGACTGTTTTCATATCTCTGGATATAGTAGAAAGGCAATTCACTTGTGATTATTTTTATGCATTAAGGGCAGAGATCAGTTTGCTATGTTCCTAGCCATCACAGTATTTATTATTCACAAACATATGATAATTTTTACAAATCCCAAACTTTTCACAAAATGTAGCTCATATATTTACTGGTTGTCCCTGCACCTCCACTTCCCAAAAAGGCAATTTTTGTTGTTCGCTGTTTGTGATTCTCATGTTTAAAATTTCAGTCCTTCAAGAAAATGCAAGCATATCTTTCATATTTGAAAGCAGGTGGGGAAAATGGGGAAGAGCAGAAAAACTGTAGAGTTGTAAATTCCATCTAAACCGTTTGTAACACGATCCTGATGTTTGGATGGAATTTACAAACAAAATTCCTGTATTTTCATTTCCTTTTTTCAGATAGTTATGAAATTATGTGTTTAATTTGTACACTTAAAACAAATGTACTGTACCTTCAAGGCAAATTCCAGTGCCTGGAACTCTAAATTGAAGAGCCCCAGTAATGGAAAGTCCGCTTGGAATGGGAGCAAAACTGTATAAGGCACCAGCAGCCACTGATCCTCTTGTGGGCCAAAAGCTGATCAAGGCAGCCCACAAAGAGCATGTGTTGGGGGCAACACCCTTGGCCAGAAAGGGAGCAATAGAAGAGTATCCAAGAGATATACTGCCAGAGGATGGTGTTATCACACCTGCCATTGCCCTGAGAATTAATACCCACAAGTTACAGCTCTGCCTATGGTAGAAGGTAGTGAAAATTACACTCTCATGCCTGCAGGGATATATCAAGCCCCTGGTGTTTCTCACTACAGGAACAGGGCAAATAGTTCATACAATAGATCATAATTAGACGTTTAAAAAAAATTCACTGACTATTGTGCTCTCTCTTGTTCATTTTCCAAAAATAATCAAGAGGACATGTACCAGAAGTGACATTTATAGTGCTAGTAAATTTTAATGTGAATAGTGGAAAATATTAGCAGAAAGTGACTTCTGATATTAACAGTTACACTCATCCAGCCATGAGACAGATCTATCCTATACACAACACTGCTCAAATTTTGATTATTCCATACTTGCAATGAACTGCTCAGACAAGCCAGGCATTAAGAATTATTATTTGCTGAAATTATGTAGTGGTGAACCTGGAAAAACAAAGAAATCATCAACTGCTTGGACAATCTGAAAACAAAGTGAAAACAAAGTGATAAAATTCATTGAATAAATTATTTGCCGAGAACTGTTTGCACAGCTCTTTTCAGTAAAGAGGTATACAACTCATAGGTAATGTGTGTAGTCCCTCAGAAGGTCAATAGACCATAAAATTCATTCAGGATCAGGAAAAATCTTCTGAAATGTTCATTTAGGATGAAATACACTTCAGTTTAGAATTGGGCAAAATTGTTTGGGCAAAGAGTCTCACAAAAATGCAATTTCGTTCAATCTGAAACCAATCCCAGATTTGACACAATTTTGGCCATTCACAAAATGGCCCAAGGAGGAAGTGGTGGCGATTGTGGTCATGATGTTCAGGCCCTTCTCACTTCCCACCCTCTTGTCACCTTTAGCTCACTAAGATACTCACCTGGGAAGTAGAAGGCTCAGGTTCAAATTCCCTCTCAAAACAGACCCAACATTTTTTTATTCCTCAATCCACCAAAAATTCTGAAAAATTTCAGATTTGGTTTGCTCTGAACCAAATAGCAGCAATTCCTAACTTAATAAATAAACTGAAAAATCAGTTGTTTGCCCAGCATAATGCCCTCAAAACAGGGTTCAAGTAGGACTATACTGGTCCTCTGAATTCATCTTTACTGTTCAGCCTGAAAATCTCTAAATAATCTCTCTATACAGTGGACTTTGAAGTAGCAGCACTCTTCTCTAACTTTGTACTTATGGCTGCAGTAAGTCTCAAAAAGAGCAAGTCTGTGTGTGCGTGTGTGTGTGTTAAAGCAAACCTGCTACAACTTTTGAAGTTGTATGAAAACTAAAATAGTGTGTGAATTATTTTCCAACCTTCCCAGCGTTAATTTCCTCCTACAGCTTGTTTGGCTAACAGCATGTGGAAAAAACAAAGGATAAACTGATTTTTCTTTTTTGCCAAATGTACTTCGCATAAATCCAGTGGAGTCTGAACCAAAACAATGTGCTGATATGAGAATCTGTCTGCATTCCTCTTTAGCAATTCACCTTACATTTTACAAGTTACTTGAAGATAAGCTCTTTTTGATGCCAAAAACTACAGCAAGAGGTGAAGGTTTCTTCTCACTGGATATACCATTGTGCAATTTTGCCAGGTTTTTAATCAGCCTTGATACCGTGTCCCCACACTTCATATTATTCTTGTATCCTGTCCTCTGCCCAGTGATCCTCAAAATGCTTATGAGTGGGGGAAGGCTATTTCACACTTGCGTAGAAGGACACTGTGAATGCCAGACACGGATTTGTTTTCCATACCTCTGTTCTTCCTCTGATACCTCCTCAGGATAGGTAGTTAACAATCCACCCACCTGAGACATAGGGGTTTGCTCCCAGTCAAGTGTAAAGAAGTTGAGGCATGAAACTGGGAGCTTAATTCATAATCAATGTAGTTCCCATATATTGAGATCTTTACTGGATAAATGATATTCTTAATCCCTGTCTACTAACTTGTGAAATAAAATAGATTTATTTAACATTTACATTTCGAGAATGATTATCCATAGCTAGGAGATGGAAAAATAAAATTAAATCAAGAATAGTAATTAGAAAAAGAAAGATTCTGTATATAAATATTTTCAATTAGAATAAACTCACACATAGCAAACAAACAGAAAGAAGCAAAAAAACAAAACCCCATACCCCAAAAAACTAAACAGGTGTGCCTTTATCTGCCCTACCAGTACACAGTAAGGAAGACTAAGAAGCTGCAAACCCTAACTCATGGAAGTGGTCTCAAGACAATGGATCCATTCATGAGTAGGGATGTGCAGGATTGGGCCCACATTACTAATTAAAGAGCCCACTGGCCTAAAAAGTCTGAGTAAGGCACCAAAGAAGAGACATCACAAACTGGCAATAAATGGACTGATCCCTCAAACCCTTACATGTGCAAGTAGTCCCAGTGAAGTCACTGACTGGCATGAGTCAATGTTTGCTGACTGGATCCAAACTCTCCCAGTTTCATCAGTGTTTTCTTACTCCTTTCATATAATGGGGGTTTCTCAGTTAATCCAGTGGTATTTTATTTCACTCATTGAGTTTCTGTTTGTGGCACAATGTTCTTCCATTTTCTTAATATATAGCAAGGTGGATGAGATAATATCTTCTACTGGATCAACTTTCGTTGGTGAAAGAAGCTTTTGAGTGTACACGGAGCTATTCTTCAGGTCATAATATAATTAGTTTTGCTATTGTCAGCATTAAAGACCCCCCGGATAAAGACGATTTAGGAAAGGTGTAGGGTAGGATCCACAAACCTTAGGACTTGCATAACATAGGAGATGGTATTAGTGGAAGGATGGCTAGTGTCTTCTTCATTGTTTAATAGTTACCTTGTCTCTGGAAAAATCCTTTGAAAGGCCACTTACCAGGGAAAACGTCTGACAAGAAGAGCGGCTTCAGGTATTCTCATCAACTTAATTCTTGATATTTAAGAGTAAAGAGGAGACAAGGAATGAAGACCTGGGACAATTTGTGAGGGAAAATACCTGAACAAGTATTCTGAGAAGAATTACATTGACTGCTGCTTCAATTATCCTTCAATTTTTTCCAAAACAAGATCCTCAAGTGGCTTAGTAGGACACTGAAGAAAACATCTGGTAAAAAAAGGTTTTTTTAATCTGGTAGAAAGTGTTAGCGATAGCTCGTTCAAATAGAAAGTGTTAAGGTGGAATTTGCAAAAGCACTTGGGTGATGCAGAAGTCCCATTGACCTTCAGTGCAAATAGGGCACCTTGTTTAAACACTTTTGAAAATCTCATCTCTTAAACTTTATTCTAAGCAAACTAGGACAGGATCAATCTGTTATATTGTGCATATGTATATGTGTTTATACAGCACTTAACACGATAGGCCCTGATCCCTGTCTGAGGTCTATAGGCACTGCTGTGATATAAACCAGAACAATTGCTAAGTGCATATCTTCATGAGGTAGAGTTCCTTCAACCTGGAAGAAAGTGGATCAAAAATTCTATATTTAGAACTATAACTAGTAACATGGCTTTGAGAGACAAGCCCAGAAATGGAGTCTACCAAAAATGGTACCAATAGATTGTATTTCTAATAGGATGGTCTTGTGGAGTGAAGAGCTTTAAAAGATATCAAATTTAAATGGATTCCATTTTTCTATGTATTCCAATAAAGGCATTTAACTAATGAAGTCACTTGAACAGCATAAAAATCTCAAACAAGCCACATGACTCTGAACAACTCCAATAAGGATTGGGTAGATCTGCAAGGAGCCAATTACAACAGGCTATCTGGGAAAGATCAAAGATATTGAGCAATATTTTAGTTGTGCCCAGTCTTCAAATATATGGAGATGAAATGAAACACTAAAATGAAATTCCAGTGAAACAATAATACTCTGTAATTCTATAGCAATTTTCCTTCAAAGCATTCACAAAAATTAATTCATGAAAGCTGAGGTAGGTATGGGATGGAGACAGGGTGACCAGACGTCCTGATTTTATCGAGACTGTCCTGATATTTACTTGTTTGTCTCACGTCCCAACCGAATTGTCCTGATATTTTGCCTTCCGGCGCACAGGCGGAGGAGGCTCGTGCCCCCAACTCAGCCCCGGCCCTGCCTTGACTCTGCCCCCTCCCTGCCCCATTGTATCCCTCCCCAAATCCCCGCCCTGGCCCTGCCTTTTCCACAAGCATGCCGCATTCCTCCTTCTCCCCCTCCCTCCCAGCCCTTGCGCCGCTGTACAGCTGATTAGCGCAAGCCTGGGAGGGAGGGGGGAGAAGCAGGATGCGGCAGCCTGCTCAGGGGAGGCAGAGGTGAGCTGGTGCAGTGGGGGGCAGGGAGCTGCTGGTGGGTGCTCAGCCCCCACCAATTTTCTATCATATCCCCACCTTAGTCTCATTTCTAAGCTGAACAGTCCTAGTCTTTTAAAATCTCTCCTCCTATGGAACCTGTTCCATACCCCTAATCATTTCTGTTCCCCTTCTCTGTACTTTTTCAATTCCAATATATCAATTTTTGAGATGGGGTGACCAAAACTACATGCAGTATTCAACCTATGGGAGTGCCATGGATTTATATAGTGGCATGGTGATATTTTCTATGTTCTTATCTATCCCTATGGTTACTTTCTCTCTTCCTACCCATTCTCCGCCCATCTCAAATGCAGACCTTCCTTTCAATAAGTGACCAAGCAACACTGCAGTTCTTTTATACACTATACAATAGCAACCTAATAATATCTATTTAGTCATATCAGACAAGTTCACATTTTTGACTATATTACTTAGGAATCTGCATCTCTAAAAGACTGCATGACAAAAGTCACAATGGGGGGAAACAATCAACATTTAATAAAATGACAAGAAAATGTGAAATTCAGTAACTTTCTGAGAAGTGTTGTATGTTGCTCATTTAATCTGGCTTCTGCTAATCGGTGTATGGTAGAAGGAAGAGACTTTGGGAGTCCTTGTAGGAATGGCTCACATCACTCTGTATCAGCTGTTGACATACAAATACCCTAGTAATGAAAATATTTTCATTCTTTCATAACGACATTCCCTGTCTTGTTTAATCTTATTTTCTCTTTCCTTAAAAACAAGCTTCTGTGTGGTTTTTCCATGCTAAGAGAAAGTATGGCTCTAATGCCTTATCTGTAGAAGCCTTGCATGTCAATATATCTTTTTAGGAACACAGAAAAAAGAAAACGAACTGATAGAATAATAATTACATTGGGTTTTTTGGGGGGAAGGGGGGTTGGGCAAAACCAGGACATTTATACCAATAAAAATGGATTTTAAAACATTTGAAAATAGTGCTTTCTGATCTGCTTAATCCTATTTTAACTTAGTATAACGCTAAGCAGTCATTCTGCTGCTGTAGTGTCATCACTGCAAGCTACAGTAAGGCAAAAAAGGACAGTTTTGCAAATTTCCAGAAATTTTGCAAGACAGCTTGTTTTACACAGTTTTACAACACTCCACTGCATTCACAAATAATTCCAAAAAGCACATGGATAGTCAGAATTCCAAGTTATTAAAGAGACGGTGGGAGATTAATCTATGTCGGACTTCAGGATCAGACCCAGTAACTATGAGCACATGGTGGAGAGCAAAATAGGGAGAAAAAGCCCCTTGACATGCAGAAGTGGGAGGAGCAGTGCCTTCCTGCACGGTTCCCTTGTAATCTCATGGGAAATACCAATTTAAAATAATGCTCACTAGGATATCATCATCTTATGGTATTGCCCCTCCTATCACTCCCTGCAGGGAACTGCCACTGCAAGCAACCATGCCAGTGTGGGTCCTCTTTCCAGGCAGCTTGGAAACTAGTGTGCAATCATCTCCACAAGGATGGCTTCTGGGAGATATCCTAGCTATCCATGGGATCTATGCGGTTGCACCCCTGTTCTGTTCTACAAGCCAATAAAGCCTGACTTCTTTCTACAAGATCCTGATGAATTCCATCTAATGCATGGTACTTCTTGACCCCAAGTTGATTTTCTCACCCACACCCATGAAGGGAATGAACTGGCCCTATATCAATAACAAAATTTTAGAGCTCCATCTCTCCACCCACTTACAGTCATAGACTTTAAGGTAAGAAGGGACTAATATGATCATCTAGTCTGACCTCCTGCACGATGCAGGCTGCAGAATCTCACCCAGTCACTCCCGCAACAAACCCCTAACCTATGTCTGAGCCACTGAAGTCCTCAAATCATGGTTTAAAGACTTCAAGGTGCAGAGAATCCTCCAGCAAGTGACCTGTGCCCCATGCTGCAGAGGAAGGCAACCCCGCCCCCCAGGGCCTCTGCCAATCTGCCCTGGAGGAAAATTCCTTCCCGACCCCAAATATGGCGATCAGATAAACCCTGAGCATGTGGGCAAGACTGACCAGCCAGTACCCAGGAAAGAATTCTCTGTAGTAACTCAGATCCCACCCCATCAAATAAGACAAATTGGTAGCTGGAACTTTAAGTGTAGAGAAGTGTCAACTATAGAGGCTTAAGCCTAGTAATTAGCTGAACCATTGCAGGAAGGTACAATGACCAGCTGGACAACAAAATCAAAAAGCATCCTCCCTTATTCCATTCTGTGTCATATTGTGTAAGAGGCAATGGAGAGGTAAACGTGACAACATGTAGCTTTCTCCTTTCTTTTGTGAAATTAAGTCTGCTGTGTCAGTCTCTAAGGCACCTGACACCTAAGAACCTAAATACTGAATAAAGGTGTTCACATGTCTCTTGCTACAGCTACTGAAAAAACAAACACAACACACACACAAACAAACAAACAAACAAACCCCACCATCTCATTTTGCAACATTTTTGCTCATCTTGGAATCTGGCCATGTGGCTGAGAATCTGTAGTAATCAGAATAGAAACTATAGCTGACCCTGAGGAATCCCAAGCTCAGAGGTAGGTTTAAATTCATATTAGGGCAGTTTGGATGTTCCAAATTAAAAATAATTTAAAAAACATGACTGAATAGAATTCCTACTTCCAACATGTGGTTTCTAACCATGCCTCTTCCTTTTTTGAACAGGGTAATTCTGAGGCCTTTTGTGGCAGAGATTATATTTATTTTTTTCTTCCTTTTATTCATGCCAGTGTTGTACAGCTCTCAGATATCTGATATTTCTTTATTCTTAGACAAAGATACTGTAGTGCTGACTGGACAATCACTTGCAGGCTTGTAGGCTAACTTTTATTTTTGGCTTATTGCTTTTGAATGTTTAGAACTCACCTTTCTGCAAGACTAGTTATTTTATGAATAGGGGAGTGACTATGCAGATAAGATTATATAGAGTGAAGTGACTATGCTAACGCCTGTGTTTAACCTCAGAGTAATGCTCAGAAACTAGATGTTTTCAGAAGCCTGAGCAGAGTTAGACTGAGCTGAATACTTGCTAACACAATTAAACGCTGTGCCTTTTCCCAACACACTCTACTCCTGAGCACTAACTTTAAATAACTTTACACTTACCTACTGCAGCATTACGGCAACTTCTACATCCATGATATGAAACATGATGCAAAGTCTCTCCCATGGGACTTTTGCCTCCACCCACATCCTGTTGCCCAGGTTGTTACATTCCTTTCTACACCCTGTCACTATCACACTTCAGTGCCTAGAAACAGGTGTAAGAAGATTAAAAACCCTCCAGAAGGGCCATTCAGCTGGGATTTTCATCTGTTTTCACCTTCCTCTTTGCCACTCCTATATGTCAACATATCTTGAGCAGATGGTGGTGGGAAGCTCCATCTCAGTTCATTTTATGCTGTTTCTTATGCACAATGGATGCATTAAGTGTTGACTGTTTTGTGGGACTGGAGAGCAAGTAACAAGTAAGGCTTCTAATATCCCTTGAGCTAGATGTCACCTTTATGGTTCTAATAGTATCAATTCTTCAGATCAACTCTAGTAGTTATTTTTATCCTGGTTCTATATATGTGATTAGCTAGCTTTCTGGAAATTCCACATAGGATGACAGACTTCAAAGGCAGGGGGTACTTGTCTCTACTGGGAAGTTTACCAAAATAGCTATTCTGGAATAAATATCTTGGAATAGTTGTTTTGGTAAATTTCCAAGTGTAAACAAGCCCTAATAGTTAAAGTGATTTAATGACAAAGCATTGTTTCATCGCTAACTGAAAGCTGGTGGTCTGTGTGACATGAATTGATGGTTTCACTCTAGTTCCTGGTAGAGAGCTGTCCACATAAACCCCACTATTACAATCAGCACCCTAGATGGCAGTCTCATCAGAGATAAAAACTGATGGAGCGCTGAGAACAAATGACCTTGCCTCATCCCTGGAGATGGATCTTTCTGGTAAGAGTGGTATTGATGGGACAAAGTGAGGAAGCTCTAACTACCACTGGCTATGTCACATCCCCTCTGAGCAGAGAGGTTGATCAGGCTCCACTTAAAGGAACATGAGCAGGCAGAGTGGAAAGGGGGTCTGCTCTGTCACAGGGCTTGTTGTAGGAATGGGACGGCACAGGAAAAGAGAACCATAGGGACTGGCCCAGAGCTTTGAGGTCTGAACTTTTGGAGGTTTTTCTGAGATCTCATGAGAGTCTCATTTCTTTCTTTCTTTCTTTCTAAGCTAAGGCTGCTCTTATGATAAAAAGCTCACAGGTGAATACACAGCAAATGAGACAATGTAGCAAAAGTGTTCTTGTTGGGGCTGGTTGCAATTTATTGATCAGTGGTGGTAAATGTCCATTTCATTGAACACACACAGACTGATAGTATTTCCATCCATAATTGAAATGTACAGATAGGCATAGAAACAATAATGCTGCCTGAGCATTGTTGATGTTTAAGGATATTTACTTTGTATATTTTGACATGTGATGTTGACAATTTGTGGTTTAATGGTTACGAAACTTTAACTTTTTGAATGTCAAGGTCTACTGTCAATAATTATCTGATGCCCCCTCCCATCATTTCCCACAACTGTGAAAGTATAAAATCGATGACAATTTTTAAAAAAAAAAGGCTTAAAAATAAACATTGATATTATCTATTATAATTACCAAAATTAAAAATTGGATTATGCCAAACCTACCCCTAAAACGTCAATCCATATCTTAGTTTTAATTTTGTTGGGGGAAGCTGAGGGGGAAAATATTTTTAGTTGCAGTAAATGTGTTTAATTAAAAATATAAATGATTTACTAAACAATTTAATTGTGTTTCCAAGTCAGTGTTGGAAATGTTTGTTTACAAACTTCCAGCAAAGTTTCTCAAAATTTCTCAAAAATATGGGGAAGGGAGTTCAGAGTTTGACATAGCAGACTGAAGCACTCCAGTCACTCTAGCTCCCAGCTTGGCCCCTTTCATTAACTTGATATTCATTTTAAAATAGAGATCTTTTCCAAGTACGTCTTATTTCTACCTGCCCCAGGTATGGACAGTCCTGCATGAAAGCCTCAGTCTAGCCACGAAAGGGGAAAGCATTCCCCGCTATGCATCTCAAATTCTGCATAGAATTTTGGCCATTTTGGGCAGAGGTCCAGAGCCCTCCCATAGCTCTTATTGAACCATGGTTTATTCAGGAGCCAGGCAGTTTCACCTGGATAGCTACCCTAGCCCCTTACATATAATACAAGTGGTTGTTCCTAAATCCCCTCACAGTGTTGAGAAAATCATGTAAAGTAATGCTGACTGGGTCAGCGCTAACTTTTCTGGGGGTGTCCTCCTCCCCTGGCTATTTGTCAGGTGGAACCAATGCCCCAGAAGGCAGCCTAAGCTCTGCGAAGCACTACTGGCTTTGGGGATGAGGCTACCAGGAAGCACTGAATATTTAGAATTTCCACCTAAATCCATAGAGTCTAGACTGTCACATAGACTCATGGACAGTTTCTCCTCTGTTCTGAAATTCCAGACAAGATATCCAAGTCTCAAAAAGGAAAAACTTAAAATCTCTATCTGAGCAGTTCAGCCATGATGAGTGGGAACAGGGAGCATGCTCTGGGTTTACTCAGCAGAAACACAGCACCAGTCCAAAGGCCTATTCAGCAGAAGAGAACCTTCATAATCATGTATCACAACAAAACCAAGATATCCTTAGCCTGTGAAATCAACCCAGTTCACAGAATCTGAATGCAGAGCCCTGCCTTTGCACAGGGAATTCTCTCACTTCTCTTCCCCACACCTGCTCAAATCAGGAATCCTTCCTATGTTTCTTCCTCTGCGCACAGGGCCGGCTCCAGGCACCAGCTCATCAAGCAGGTGCTTGGGGCGGCAACTCGGGAGTGGGGCGGCACTTTCAGGGATTCGGCGGCAATTTGGCACAGGGTCCCTCACTCCTGCTCCCAGCGAAGGACCTCCCGCTGAATTGCCGCAGATCGGGATCGCGGCTTTTTTTTTTTTTTTTTTACTTGGGGCGGCAAAACCCCTGGAGCCGGCCCTGTTCATAGGTTAATGGTTCATGGGGAAAGTAAATACAGAGTTAGCCCTGTGTGTACGGATGACCAAAGAATGTTTCTGTACCTGGCCTCATAGCCCCATGTTGTGGTTTGCATCCTATACCCACACTTCAAGCTTTAACCTTTAAGTGCCAAGTCAAACTGCAATAATGCAAAAGTTGCCTGCCTCAGATACACGTAGTCTCACTGAAGAATACCAGATTCAATATTGCCAGTTCTTGTGATTTTATTGTGTCTCCTGAATTTCAGTGTTTTTGTTAAAGCCCAGCTCCTGGAGTAATGGGATTACATGAGATCTCATATTTCATTTTTAAAAAAAGTTTCTAGTTCTCATGGCTGGACAGAAAAGTTTGAAAATGGGACCCCTCAAGGGTGAAAAAGCAGAATGCAAAGGATTTTTTTTAAAATAAATGTGGTTTAAAAATTGTTTCTCATGATTTTGGGTTGCCCTGATTCATGTTTAAAAAAAAAACAAAAAACAAACAAAAAACTTGTGATTACAATATTGCGGAATAGAAAGGCTGATATTTAAGACAGAGGATATGTGGACTGCTTCTTCCATAGTAGGAAGCTAGGCAGGACAGAACTGGATAAATTGCTGGGAAAAAGCTTTGCAATGATGTCAAAGAGGTGCAGTTCAAGAGAAAATACTCTTTATTCACTGTTTTGAAGAAAACAAATTTTCCTTTTAATTCTTTACCATTACTGCATGGCAGAAATAGCAAAATCAAATCAGAAATCAGAGTATGAGAAAATGGCTTGAATTGTTCAGGTATGTGCAAAGCTGCTGGATAAAGATTCTAAGTGATTCACACTACAGTCACTACAAAATACTGCTGAAACTCAGCTGGCACTGTACCTGACAGACTCGAGATCAGGGGAAGTAGAATTCTATCAGATTGCCACATCTTCCAGCACTTGTGATATCCTTCCTCAGAGCTGCTGTGCTTTCTGAGAGGGCTGTTCAACTGTGCTGAGGATGTCTGCTTGAACAAGAGGTGCACATTTCTCCTAGAAAACAGAGACACTAATGTTTTAAACAAGTAATTTGCCTTCAGATATTAAATAGTCTAGTCGCATTCCAGCACTGATATCTACGAACAGTGCCATGATTTTAAATTTTTCTGTAATAGCATGGATAAAAGCATTAAATATGTTTACTATGATAGATATCTAGATAGATATAAGGAAGAATGTTTTCTGAAGTATTTACCAAGAGTGTTTTAGAAATTTTGTGTAGTTTTAAAACTTAACCCATTTTAATACACTTTAAATGTAGTGATTCTCTTCAAACCAGTATTGTTTTAAAGGCACTGAATTAAGAAGTGTACCACTGGCTTCCCACAAAATTACTTTATTGCCTCATTGTCAATGTATTTAAAATAAACGTGACAGACAGTATCTGGTATTCAAAGGGATCTCACACAAATAGATTTATACTAATTCCTAGTGGAAACTAGTCCACAATACTAAACTGTTTCTTTTAGGATAGTTGCCAACCATCACAGAAGTGAGGTCCAGAACTGGCAAGATACAGCATTGCAGGTTTGGACTGAAGTACATTGACTGAACTTTGCAGAAAGGCTACACAGCTCCTGGCTGCACTAAGCCTAGAGCAAGCCAATGCTATGATGTATCCATGAACAATAAATTCACTGTCAAAATAAAAATGTCATTAGATCTAGGTCAAGTACCAGACTCTTTAAAAAAGATTTACAGTAGTTTGAAATAGTAACATTAAACATTAACACTTTTTTCAGGATGAGGTAAGAAATATACAAGCTGCCACTGATGTTAAACCCCGTTACATATTTTATTTTGCTTTAAGAAATAAGTTTATCACTGGATAAATTTAAAAACAGATTTATAACTGAAAGAGTCTAACTATGGCCCTGATCCTACAGTTGGACCCCACCTGGGCAAATCCAGTTTCAGGAGTAGCGCCTTAAAGGGGCTCCATTATATTTAAGTTTAAATACATTTGAGCAGTTAAAATCATTCAATTTGTAACTATATTTAAAGTTTATTCAGAGTCCTAATGAAATTACATCCATATACTGACATCCTTGTCCTTGTATAGTGGATCACATTGATCCATGGTATTCAGTGTGTGAATTGCCATTCCTTTTCTGTTTTGTTTTTTAGAGTTTAGAAACGGGGTAACTAGAACAGGAAACCTTTCCCCCCACTATCCTCCACCTTAAATTATTTCCTGTCAGTCCTTAGAAAAAGCAACTCATCTCTCAGAGCTTGAAGAAAGAACTTTGGGTGGCTGGTGTGTGGAGAGGGAATAACAGGAAGGGGAGGATAAGCAGAGAGCTAATTAGGCCCTTTACACTTTGCCACTGTGGTCAGCATGCCATAGATAAGATTGCTTTACTACAGATACTCTGTCTGCCCCTTCCTCTCTTTCATTTTGCTTTATTTTCTGAATGTGATCATGTCAGATGGGATTTCTGACCTACGCCCAGGGATAACAGAATGACCTTTTTTCAGCCTCCGCCTCCACCCCACAGCCACTCAGAAACGCTGCATTTATATGTTCCCTTATATCCTCATCACTTCCCATTTGCAGTGATAGAAAGAAGTCATTTTCCATTGCTGTCTTTCATAATTTTTTACAAAAATAATCATTAGGAAGAGCAAATGCTGAGTGGATCTTCAACAATGTCACTTATTTATTGGTCACCATTTCCTTAGTAAATTTGTCATATTCATAATTCAATGAAAGTGACATGTTATATAAAGCATAGTACCTTTTTAAAGCCGCACCATATTTAATTATTATATCCTCCTTTAAGAGAAGGTAAATTCCATGCAGTAGCCCCGTAAGAAGATCATATGTGGCTGTGTCGGCAATGACTATTGTACTATCTATGCACTATACAGATCATACATATACACCCATGGCATATTCACACTTTACAGACTAAATTTTCAGCTGTGGGCACTAAGTTTGGGGACAAAGTTTGGGCTCTCACCCATTATAGAAACAAACATGCCTTTGTATCCCTCCAGTGACAGACCAGGCACACTAGGATTATGCATACCTTCCCGAGTTTGTGTGCTCCATTGCCAACATGCAAGTGTAAACAATTTTCATGTGCGCAAACTGGGTAGATGATGACTGATTAGCACATACTGGGTCAGATTTTTGCACATTGAGTTTGCAAACTTGCATGTGCACACTTAAAGGCCAGATTAAAACCACTTTTCAAAATCAAGCTCTTATTGAGGTCTAGAGTATCACCTGTAACACACCAAAGAGTTATGTCTCACTGAATTAATGCCTTGGGAAAAGTACAGCTGTATACACAAGAGATATTGGATCAGGCTGGCTACCAGGCTGGGAATTTATTCTACTTACTCTGCGCAATTATGCTATTTTACTTTGTTACAATACTAATCTTTGATGAAATATCATGGCTAACTCTTGTATGCTGAGTCATTCCACCAGTTTATAGAAAGTTTGTCTGTGACCTTGACTAGAGTGTTCACTACCTGCTACAGTGGTTGCATGTAAAAATGTATATTGGTTTAAGAGATTTTACTGGTTCCAGCAGTATTCTCCATTTTGAGCATAGAGAATCTGTCTAAAATTGGTAGAATGACAGAACCCAAGTTCAACCACTGATCAAGCAATCACGGTAGTGTTTTACCTTTTAGAAATGGTAAAGACCGGATGCTGTGCCCTGAATCTGGCCTCTTAGCAACCCCGGAGCAGCATAAAGGGGCCAGAACCTGACTTCAGACAATCAGTCCAGAATTCCCCCAGTAAGGGTGAGGAGAAGGAAGCCCGCAAATGACATAAGGGTAGTGGAGCAGTCTCTTTTGCCACCTACCTCAGCCCAGAGGTGAGTGAAGCAGGGCTCAGTTCAACTCTCACTATTCACAGCTTCTGTGTGTCCCTTTAGGACCATAACCAGATGTTATAAATTAGAGCAGCATCTACATTGCTTAAATTCATGTTGGGGTAGTTTGAGAACTAGGAAGCCATAAACTAGCTCCCCCTCAGCCCTCCCGCACACAGCAAACTTGACACAGGAGACTGCTGCTGGAAGAAGGACCAACTGAGAGGAAGTGTTGGCAGCCAGGGTGGGTGATGCTCAGAAATTTTGCTGCCTAAAACCACATCTTCCTCTTATGCCCCTGGCTGTGTCAGGCATCCTCTGTTACCTCCCTCCTGTCCCCTGGATGAACAGATGGGGTACTGGAGATGTCACTTTCCTGTCTGTCTGTGGGGAGGTAAAGTTTACAGCTGACCCCTTATTCTAAACCTGTCAGGTCTTCCCAGTTGGCTGGGAGACCACCATTGTTGTCTGCTCCCAACAACAATTTCAACTTCTTGAGACACAGACCTGCAGAAATGCTCTAGTCTTCACTTTTAAGGGTATGATTGCTCTAGGCAGTATCTTGAAGGCAAGAGTGTCTTCCAGGATGCCAATCATAAACTACCTGCTGGAATGACTCATCACAGAGATACAGCCAAGAGCATAATCCCTTCCCACCTACCCATGGCCATGGTCTCAATGTTTCAGCTAGCATAACACTGAGCTGTGCTCTCTCCATGGCAACAGGTGCCTGGGAGTAGTAACCAGAGAATAGCGGCTCGTTCCATGGATCAGAAAGCAGCTTCAAGACAGTGGCAGTCGGAGACCCCACAGCAACCAAGAAGCTGCAAGTGAGGTAATGCATATTCAAATGTTCATATTAAGTCACTAATCTATTAACATAAAAGATTTCTGGACCTTCATTCAGCCTTAACTGGTAAAGTTCTCCCTTGCCTGGTATGGGATCTCAGTGTAACTCCTCCTCCAGAAGGCTGCCAGCTCAGTCAGCGATCAGGTTTCTGTGTTTGAGGTGCACTGCTCTGCCTAAAATCAAAGTGAGGGGGGAGTGCTGAGCCTCATTAGTGAGCTTCAGCAGAAGACAATGTAATAGCTTCTTTAACAACTGAAAAGATGAAAATGATATTGTGGACGACCTGATACAATGACAGTAAGCAGTCTTTATATATATAGTACTAACATGGTCTTCCTGATTATTATTGAACACAATGAAAACAGATTGGGTACCATTTCTGTGGCAGGGAGATGAGGATGATGAAAGGCAATACAAGCATCATTGCAAGGTCGGCAAGCCTCACTTAAAATGATTTTTTCTATTTATATTTCTATGAAGTTCCAATCCAGAATCTAAACCTCTCCAAAAATATTACAAAAGTAAAGAGCAGGCCACTTGCTTCCCCTTTCTTAGAATAGCTCAACCTCAGGAAAGGCATAATTGAGCCCTACAAAATTGAGCCCTCTGAATTTCAGACACTTCCAACTGACCTGTAATTTAATTCCATCCCCTCCCAAATTAAATTAAAAATGAATTTCCTTTTCAGTTGTTTTCTTACAAGTAACAGTTCTCCAGAGCACGGGCTACAACACAAATTCCCAGCTCCTCAGTTCTGAAAAAAAGAAGGGTGTTAAAGGTTAACAAGTGCATGTACACTAGAAATGGGCCTCAGCAGCCAAATTCGGTCCTGAAACTGTGAACCAAGCACTCCACTTCCCTCAAAATTCAGGGGTGTTTGGATGCAAGGTTTTGGTTCATTCACATGTCTCATATATTATAAAAAGGCCATTCCACTCTCTTCTAGCTAACAGGTAGGGAGACTAGACGGATGGTGCAACTTGCATGCACACATTCTGGGATTGTCTGAGGAGCTGACTATAATAGCATTGTTGCCAATGTTTACAGAGCTATAATATTTTTCATTAGCATTTCAAAATTAAAATTGTAAAGATACAGAATGCAAACTTTGAGTCTTATTACAATCATGATTTTCTCTTGTAACATAGTTTCTCCATGTCAGTTGTATTCTGTTGTCTTTAACTAGCAGTTATGGTAAAGTAGAAAACTCGGGTTTTCTTCTGACACATCATATTTCATTCCCAGGTTGCTCTAAGGTACAAAAGCTTCCCTCCATTCCCAGCTCTGTCCCCATTCCACCCCTTCCATGAGGCCCCACCCCTGCCTTGCTTCTTCCCGCTCCCATTCCAACCCCTTCCCCAAAGTCCCCACCCCAACTCCGCCTAGGGTGACCAGATGTCCTGATTTTATAGGGATAGTCCCGATTTTGGGGGATTTTTCTTACATAGGCACCTATTACCCCCCAACCCCGGTCCTGATTTTTTATACTTGCTGTCTGGTCACCCTAACTCTGCCCCCTCCCTGCCCCTATTCAAACCCCTTTCCCAAATACTCACCCTTGCCTCGCCTCTTCTCTGCCTCCTCCCCTGAGTGCGCAGCTCCCCACTTCTCCCATCTCCCTCTTGGAAGATATTAAGCACCTGGGAAGCACCTGGAGGTAGGCAGAGGAGCAGGGATGCAGCACGATGGAGGGAAGAGGAAAAGAGAGGGAGGTGGGTGAGGGGAGTTTGGTGGCCACAGTAAATAACTCCAGGGGAGCTTGGTGGGCCACAGGAAATAAGCCTGAGGGCCACGTATTTGAGACCCCTGCTCTAATACCATATTTATTTAGAAGAATTACACAATCTGGGCAGATTGGTAGGATATTTCAGGTAGCTTGTGAAAGTTGAGTGCGTGGGGGGGGGGCACACAAAAAGCATATTCCAAAAAATGTTTTCCTCCACTGCTATCAAACTTTTCAAGTAAAAATGTAACTATAGTTGCACTTCAGCTAGGAGTTAAAGATGTTTCACTGTGCACTGAAGAGAGAGGGTTTTTTTTTTTCATGCTCCCAAAGTATGTTTCTAATTTAAGTTTGAAAAAATATTTCCATTGTGCCATATATGCAGTAACTTAAAACCAAAATGAAAGGATTAAAATTAGGACTGTGCAGAACGGTTTGAATTAAATTCAGGTAGTGGGAAAGACTGCCGTATCTAACGAGCCCATACTCACGGAGCTTTTTGGCCAAGAGGCAAGTTAAAGCTTAGCAATTTCTACCTGCCAAGTCTGCAATGATTTTGAAGACTTGATTCATCCTTTTAAAATAAATAATGTAAATTGATATTGGAAGCTTGCCTACCAAGGCAGTCTTCTTTCAGTCACCTGTCTTCTCTGTCCCCCATCCCCATATGAACATTACAGTAATGGTCCAAAATATTTATGCTGACATTTTCAAAAACAGCCTCAGATATTTAGACAGTTCTTCCAATGAAGTTAAGGGGAGATGTGACAATCTTCTAGACTGCTTTGAAAATTTCAACATACCACTTACAATAGTGTTACCATAGAAGATTGGACCCTGATTGTAGAATACTATATATTCCTATTCCTCCATTCCATCCCATCACACATCTGCAAATTCCTCCACCTTCCCAGGATACTCATCAGCCACTAGTTCCACTTAGGATAATGTAAATTTATGATCTATATCAGTACTACAGTTAATACGGTCTGAATCCTAAATCTTCCACAATGTACTACATACAGTCATGCCCTTGAGTGGATTACACCAGGGCAGAAGGAGATAAAGACCACCAGAGTTTTGATTTGGGGAGATCAAGCTCCGCAGCCTGAGGGTAAGAAAACTCTACCTTTCAGAAAAGGAATGAGTGCTAGAGAGATACTAAGGGTACGTCTACACTACAGGATTATTCCGATTTTACAGAAACCGTTTTTTTTTAAAACAGATTGTATAAAGCTGAGTGCACGCGGCCACACTAAGCACATTAATTCGCTGATGTGTGTCCATGAACTGACGCTAGTGTCAATTTCCGGAGCACTGCACTGTGGGTAGCTATCCCATAGCTATCCCATAGTTCCCGCAGTCTCCCCCACCCCTTGGAATTCTGGGCTGAGATCCCAGTGCCTAATGGGGCAAAAAACATTGTCGCGGGTGGTTCTGGGTACAGCCTCACCCCTCCCTC